>NW_028254493.1:0-77823 GCF_964263255.1 Lissotriton vulgaris
TCCCTCCATTGGATACTGATTAAAAAACAAGCCCTTTTTAAACCTCTGTACCTGGTCTGGAAAATACTCTTCACGGAAATGGGCCGTGTTACCTCAGAAACAAAATACAGCCATACATTCCTGTCTGTCAGCTCATATCCAGTGATCTACGACTATTACGCTTCAAATGTATCCGAACGACCAGGTTTGGGAGCCGCTCCTTCTCATTCCTGATTCAGAAAAGGGGGTGGTGATGAACAGAGTGTCTGAATTAAGCAGACCACTCTTACCCAGTCCAAAGATCAGGGCTAGATCCATCACCGTTTTTTAGCTCACTGCACCATCCCAGCTCAGAACTTGGCTATATGCAAATTAGTCTGACCCTGGCCCAGTGCATCATGGGAACAGGGCAGACCAAACTACCATGTCCCTTTCTCACTGCACCATTAGGATTCAAGCAAGCCGGGCCGAAGAAGGCTGAAATTCCAGAAACCGGTCCCCCGGTGGCTTGTCTCTTTTCTGGTGAAGAATTGGCTTGGTAGTTTAGTCTGCCCTGTTCCCATGATGCACTGGGCCAGGGACAGACTGATTTGCATATAGCCAGGTTCTGAGCTGGGATGGTGCAGTGAGATAAATAACGGTGATGGATCAAGCCCTGATCTTTGGACTGGGTAAGAGTGGTCTGCTTAATTCAGACACTCTGTTCATCACCACCCCCTTTTCTGAATCGTTTTTGGCCACTATAGGTGTGGCAGGGTATACTCAGGCATGAGTCCCTTTCTCACTGCACCATCAGGATTCAAGCAAGCCGGGCCGAAGAAGGCTGAAATGCCAGAAACCGGTCCTCGGTAGCCTGTCTCCTTTCTGGTGAAGAATTGGCTTGGTAGTTTAGTCTGCCCTGTTCCCATGATGCACTGGGCCAGGGACAGACTGATTTGCATATAGCCAGGTTCTGAGCTGGGATGGTGCAGTGAGATAAATAACGGTGATGGATCAAGCCCTGATCTTTGGACTGGGTAAGAGTGGTCTGCTTAATTCAGCCACTCTGTTCATCACCACCCCCTTTTTTGAATCGTTTTTGGCCACTATAGGTGTGGCAGGGTATACTCAGACATGAGTCCCTTTCTCACTGCACCATCAGGATTCAAGCAAGCCGGGCCGAAGAAGGCTGAAATGCCAGAAACCGGTCTCCGGTAGCTTGTCTCCTTTCTGGTGAAGAATTGGCTTGGTAGTTTTGTCTGCCCTGTTCCCATGATGCACTGGGCCAGGGACAGACTGATTTGCATATAGCCATGTTCTGAGCTGGGATGGTGCAGTGAGATAAATAACGGTGATGGATCAAGCCCTGATCTTTGGACTGGGTAAGAGTGGTCTGCTTAATTCAGACACTCTGTTCATCACCACCCCCTTTTCTGAATCGTTTTTGGCCACTATAGGTGTGGCAGGGTATACTCAGACATGAGTCCCTTTCTCACGGCACAATCAGGATTCAAGCAAGCCGGGCCGAAGAAGGCTGAAATGCCAGAAACCGGTCCCCGGTAGCTTGTCTCCTTTCTGGTGAAGAATTGGCTTGGTAGTTTAGTCTGCCCTGTTCCCAAGATACACTGGGCCAGGGACAGACTGATTTGCATATAGTCAGGTTCTGAGCTGGGATGGTGCAGTGAGATAAATAACGGTGATGGATCAAGCCCTGATCTTTGGACTGGGTAAGAGTGGTCTGCTTAATTCAGACACTCTGTTCATCACCACCCCCTTTTCTGAATCGTTTTTGGCCACTATAGGTGTAGCAGGGTATACTCAGACATGAGTCCCTTTCTCACTGCACCATCAGGATTCAAGCAAGCCGGGCCGAAGAAGGCTGAAATGCCAGAAACCGGTCCCCGGTAGCTTGTCTCCTTTCTGGTGAAGAATTGGCTTGGTAGTTTAGTCTGCCTTGTTCCCTTGATGCACTGGGGCAGGGACAGACTGATTTGCATATAGCCAGGTTCTGAGCTGGGATGGTGCAGTGAGATAAATAACGGTGATGGATCAAGCCCTGATCTTTGGACTGGGTAAGAGTGGTCTGCTTAATTCAGAAACTCTGTTCATCACCACCCCCTTTTCTGAATCGTTTTTGGCCACTATAGGTGTGGCAGGGTATACTCAGACATGAGTCCCTTTCTCACTGCACCATCAGGATTCAAGCAAGCCGGGCCGAAGAAGGCTGAAATGCCAGAAACCGGTCCCCGGTAGCTTGTCTCCTTTCTGGTGAAGAATTGGCTTGGTAGTTTAGTCTGCCCTGTTCCCATGATGCACTGGGCCAGGGACAGACTGATTTGCATATAGCCAGGTTCTGAGCTGGGATGGTGCAGTGAGATAAATAACGGTGATGGATCAAGCCCTGATCTTTGGACTTGGTAAGAGTGGTCTGCTTAATTCAGACACTCTGTTCATCACCACCCCCTTTTCTGAATCATTTTTGGCCACTATAGGTGTGGCAGGGTATGCTCAGACATGAGTCCCTTTTTCACTGCACCATCAGGATTCAAGCAAGCCGGGCCGAAGAAGGCTGAAATGCCAGAAACCGGTCTCCGGTAGCTTGTCTCCTTTCTGGTGAAGAATTGGCTTGGTAGTTTAGTCTGCCCTGTTCCCATGATGCACTGGGCCAGGGACAGACTGATTTGCATATAGCCAGGTTCTGAGCTGGGATGGTGCAGTGAGATAAATAACGGTGATGGATCAAGCCCTGATCTTTGGACTGGGTAAGAGTGGTCTGCTTAATTCAGAAACTCTGTTCATCACCACCCCCTTTTCTGAATCGTTTTTGGCCACTATAGGTGTGGCAGGGTATGCTCAGACATGAGTCCCTTTTTCACTGCACCATCAGGATTCAAGCAAGCCGGGCCGAAGAAGGCTGAAATGCCAGAAACCGGTCTCCGGTAGCTTGTCTCCTTTCTGGTGAAGAATTGGCTTGGTAGTTTTGTCTGCCCTGTTCCCATGATGCACTGGGCCAGGGACAGACTGATTTGCATATAGCCAGGTTCTGAGCTGGGATGGTGCAGTGAGATAAATAACGGTGATGGATCAAGCCCTGATCTTTGGACTGGGTAAGAGTGGTCTGCTTAATTCAGACACTCTGTTCATCACCACCCCCTTTTCTGAATCGTTTTTGGCCACTATAGGTGTGGCAGGGTATACTCAGACATGAGTCCCTTTCTCACTGCACCATCAGGATTCAAGCAAGCCGGGCCGAAGAAGGCTGAAATGCCAGAAACCGGTCCCCGGTAGCTTGTCTCCTTTCTGGTGAAGAATTGGCTTGGTAGTTTAGTCTGCCCTGTTCCCAAGATGCACTGGGCCAGGGACAGACTGATTTGCATATAGTCAGGTTCTGAGCTGGGATGGTGCAGTGAGATAAATAACGGTGATGGATCAAGCCCTGATCTTTGGACTGGGTAAGAGTGGTCTGCTTAATTCAGACACTCTGTTCATCACCACCCCCTTTTCTGAATCGTTTTTGGCCACTATAGGTGTGGCAGGGTATACTCAGACATGAGTCCATTTTTCACTGCACCATCAGGATTCAAGCAAGCCGGGCCGAAGAAGGCTGAAATGCCAGAAACCGGTCCCCGGTAGCTTGTCTCCTTTCTGGTGAAGAATTGGCTTGGTAGTTTAGTCTGCCTTGTTCCCTTGATGCACTGGGCCACGGACAGACTGATTTGCATATAGCCAGGTTCTGAGCTGGGATGGTGCAGTGAGATAAATAACGGTGATGGATCATGCCCTGATCTTTGGACTGGGTAAGAGTGGTCTGCTTAATTCAGACACTCTGTTCATCACCACCCCCTTTTCTGAATCGTTTTTGGCCACTATAGCTGTGGCAGGGTATACTCAGACATGAGTCCCTTTCTCACTGCACCATCAGGATTCAAGCAAGCCGGGCCGAAGAAGGCTGAAATGCCAGAAACCGGTCCCCGGTAGCTTGTCTCCTTTCTGGTGAAGAATTGGCTTGGTAGTTTAGTCTGCCCTGTTCCCATGATGCACTGGGCCAGGGACAGACTGATTTGCATATAGCCAGGTTCTGAGCTGGGATGGTGCAGTGAGATAAATAACGGTGATGGATCAAGCCCTGATCTTTGGACTTGGTAAGAGTGGTCTGCTTAATTCAGACACTCTGTTCATCACCACCCCCTTTTCTGAATCGTTTTTGGCCACTATAGGTGTGGCAGGGTATACTCAGACATGAGTCCCTTTCTCACTGCACCATCAGGATTCAAGCAAGCCGGGCCGAAGAAGGCTGAAATGCCAGAAACCGGTCCCCGGTAGCTTGTCTCCTTTCTGGTGAAGAATTGGCTTGGTAGTTTAGTCTGCCCTGTTCCCATGATGCACTGGGCCAGGGACAGACTGATTTGCATATAGCCAGGTTCTGAGCTGGGATGGTGCAGTGAGATAAATAACGGTGATGGATCAAGCCCTGATCTTTGGACTGGGTAAGAGTGGTCTGCTTAATTCAGGCACTCTGTTCATCACCACCCCCTTTTCTGAATCGTTTTTGGCCACTATAGGTGTGGCAGGGTATACTCAGACATGAGTCCCTTTCTCACTGCACCATCAGGATTCAAGCAAGCCGGGCCGAAGAAGGCTGAAATGCCAGAAACCGGTCCCCGGTAACTTGTCTCCCTTCTGGTGAAGAATTGGCTTGGTAGTTTAGTCTGCCCTGTTCCCATGATGCACTGGGCCAGGGACAGACTGATTTGCATATAGCTAGGTTCTGAGCTGGGATGGTGCAGTGAGATAAATAACGGTGATGGATCAAGCCCTGATCTTTGGACTGGGTAAGAGTGGTCTGCTTAATTCAGAAACTCTGTTCATCACCACCCCCTTTTCTGAATCGTTTTTGGCCACTATAGGTGTGGCAGGGTATACTCAGACATGAGTCCCTTTCTCACTGCACCATCAGGATTCAAGCAAGCCGGGCCGAAGAAGGCTGAAATGCCAGAAACCGGTCCCCGGTAGCTTGTCTCCTTTCTGGTGAAGAATTGGCTTGGTAGTTTAGTCTGCCTTGTTCCCTTGATGCACTGGGGCAGGGACAGACTGATTTGCATATAGCCAGGTTCTGAGCTGGGATGGTGCAGTGAGATAAATAACGGTGATGGATCAAGCCCTGATCTTTGGACTGGGTAAGAGTGGTCTGCTTAATTCAGAAACTCTGTTCATCACCACCCCCTTTTCTGAATCGTTTTTGGCCACTATAGGTGTGGCAGGGTATACTCAGACATGAGTCCCTTTCTCACTGCACCATCAGGATTCAAGCAAGCCGGGCCGAAGAAGGCTGAAATGCCAGAAACCGGTCCCCGGTAGCTTGTCTCCTTTCTGGTGAAGAATTGGCTTGGTAGTTTAGTCTGCCCTGTTCCCATGATGCACTGGGCCAGGGACAGACTGATTTGCATATAGCCAGGTTCTGAGCTGGGATGGTGCAGTGAGATAAATAACGGTGATGGATCAAGCCCTGATCTTTGGACTTGGTAAGAGTGGTCTGCTTAATTCAGACACTCTGTTCATCACCACCCCCTTTTCTGAATCATTTTTGGCCACTATAGGTGTGGCAGGGTATGCTCAGACATGAGTCCCTTTTTCACTGCACCATCAGGATTCAAGCAAGCCGGGCCGAAGAAGGCTGAAATGCCAGAAACCGGTCTCCGGTAGCTTGTCTCCTTTCTGGTGAAGAATTGGCTTGGTAGTTTAGTCTGCCCTGTTCCCATGATGCACTGGGCCAGGGACAGACTGATTTGCATATAGCCAGGTTCTGAGCTGGGATGGTGCAGTGAGATAAATAACGGTGATGGATCAAGCCCTGATCTTTGGACTGGGTAAGAGTGGTCTGCTTAATTCAGAAACTCTGTTCATCACCACCCCCTTTTCTGAATCGTTTTTGGCCACTATAGGTGTGGCAGGGTATGCTCAGACATGAGTCCCTTTTTCACTGCACCATCAGGATTCAAGCAAGCCGGGCCGAAGAAGGCTGAAATGCCAGAAACCGGTCTCCGGTAGCTTGTCTCCTTTCTGGTGAAGAATTGGCTTGGTAGTTTTGTCTGCCCTGTTCCCATGATGCACTGGGCCAGGGACAGACTGATTTGCATATAGCCAGGTTCTGAGCTGGGATGGTGCAGTGAGATAAATAACGGTGATGGATCAAGCCCTGATCTTTGGACTGGGTAAGAGTGGTCTGCTTAATTCAGACACTCTGTTCATCACCACCCCCTTTTCTGAATCGTTTTTGGCCACTATAGGTGTGGCAGGGTATACTCAGACATGAGTCCCTTTCTCACTGCACCATCAGGATTCAAGCAAGCCGGGCCGAAGAAGGCTGAAATGCCAGAAACCGGTCCCCGGTAGCTTGTCTCCTTTCTGGTGAAGAATTGGCTTGGTAGTTTAGTCTGCCCTGTTCCCAAGATGCACTGGGCCAGGGACAGACTGATTTGCATATAGTCAGGTTCTGAGCTGGGATGGTGCAGTGAGATAAATAACGGTGATGGATCAAGCCCTGATCTTTGGACTGGGTAAGAGTGGTCTGCTTAATTCAGACACTCTGTTCATCACCACCCCCTTTTCTGAATCGTTTTTGGCCACTATAGGTGTGGCAGGGTATACTCAGACATGAGTCCATTTTTCACTGCACCATCAGGATTCAAGCAAGCCGGGCCGAAGAAGGCTGAAATGCCAGAAACCGGTCCCCGGTAGCTTGTCTCCTTTCTGGTGAAGAATTGGCTTGGTAGTTTAGTCTGCCTTGTTCCCTTGATGCACTGGGCCACGGACAGACTGATTTGCATATAGCCAGGTTCTGAGCTGGGATGGTGCAGTGAGATAAATAACGGTGATGGATCAAGCCCTGATCTTTGGACTGGGTAAGAGTGGTCTGCTTAATTCAGACACTCTGTTCATCACCACCCCCTTTTCTGAATCGTTTTTGGCCACTATAGCTGTGGCAGGGTATACTCAGACATGAGTCCCTTTCTCACTGCACCATCAGGATTCAAGCAAGCCGGGCCGAAGAAGGCTGAAATGCCAGAAACCGGTCCCCGGTAGCTTGTCTCCTTTCTGGTGAAGAATTGGCTTGGTAGTTTAGTCTGCCCTGTTCCCATGATGCACTGGGCCAGGGACAGACTGATTTGCATATAGCCAGGTTCTGAGCTGGGATGGTGCAGTGAGATAAATAACGGTGATGGATCAAGCCCTGATCTTTGGACTTGGTAAGAGTGGTCTGCTTAATTCAGACACTCTGTTCATCACCACCCCCTTTTCTGAATCGTTTTTGGCCACTATAGGTGTGGCAGGGTATACTCAGACATGAGTCCCTTTCTCACTGCACCATCAGGATTCAAGCAAGCCGGGCCGAAGAAGGCTGAAATGCCAGAAACCGGTCCCCGGTAGCTTGTCTCCTTTCTGGTGAAGAATTGGCTTGGTAGTTTAGTCTGCCCTGTTCCCATGATGCACTGGGCCAGGGACAGACTGATTTGCATATAGCCAGGTTCTGAGCTGGGATGGTGCAGTGAGATAAATAACGGTGATGGATCAAGCCCTGATCTTTGGACTGGGTAAGAGTGGTCTGCTTAATTCAGGCACTCTGTTCATCACCACCCCCTTTTCTGAATCGTTTTTGGCCACTATAGGTGTGGCAGGGTATACTCAGACATGAGTCCCTTTCTCACTGCACCATCAGGATTCAAGCAAGCCGGGCCGAAGAAGGCTGAAATGCCAGAAACCGGTCCCCGGTAACTTGTCTCCCTTCTGGTGAAGAATTGGCTTGGTAGTTTAGTCTGCCCTGTTCCCATGATGCACTGGGCCAGGGACAGACTGATTTGCATATAGCTAGGTTCTGAGCTGGGATGGTGCAGTGAGATAAATAACGGTGATGGATCAAGCCCTGATCTTTGGACTGGGTAAGAGTGGTCTGCTTAATTCAGAAACTCTGTTCATCACCACCCCCTTTTCTGAATCGTTTTTGGCCACTATAGGTGTGGCAGGGTATACTCAGACATGAGTCCCTTTCTCACTGCACCATCAGGATTCAAGCAAGCCGGGCCGAAGAAGGCTGAAATGCCAGAAACCGGTCCTCGGTAGCCTGTCTCCTTTCTGGTGAAGAATTGGCTTGGTAGTTTAGTCTGCCCTTTTCCCATGATGCACTGGGCCAGGGACAGACTGATTTGCATATAGCCAGGTTCTGAGCTGGGATGGTGCAGTGAGATAAATAACGGTGATGGATCAAGCCCTGATCTTTGGACTGGGTAAGAGTGGTCTGCTTAATTCAGCCACTCTGTTCATCACCACCCCCTTTTTTGAATCGTTTTTGGCCACTATAGGTGTGGCAGGGTATACTCAGACATGAGTCCCTTTCTCACTGCACCATCAGGATTCAAGCAAGCCGGGCCGAAGAAGGCTGAAATGCCAGAAACCGGTCTCCGGTAGCTTGTCTCCTTTCTGGTGAAGAATTGGCTTGGTAGTTTTGTCTGCCCTGTTCCCATGATGCACTGGGCCAGGGACAGACTGATTTGCATATAGCCAGGTTCTGAGCTGGGGTGGTGCAGTGAGATAAATAACGGTGATGGATCAAGCCCTGATCTTTGGACTGGGTAAGAGTGGTCTGCTTAATTCAGACACTCTGTTCATCACCACCCCCTTTTCTCAATCGTTTTTGGCCACTATAGGTGTGGCAGGGTATACTCAGACATGAGTCCCTTTCTCACTGCACCATCAGGATTCAAGCAAGCCGGGCCGAAGAAGGCTGAAATGCCAGAAACCGGTCCGCGGTAGCTTTTCTCCTTTCTGGTGAAGAATTGGCTTGGTAGTTTAGTCTGCCCTGTTCCCATGATGCACTGGGCCAGGGACAGACTGATTTGCATACAGCCAGGTTCTGAGCTGGGATGGTGCAGTGAGATAAATAACGGTGATGGATCAAGCCCTGATCTTTGGACTGGGTAAGAGTGGTCTGCTTAATTCAGACACTCTGTTCATCACCACCCCCTTTTCTGAATCGTTTTTGGCCACTATAGGTGTAGCAGGGTATACTCAGACATGAGTCCCTTTCTCACTGCACCATCAGGATTCAAGCAAGCCGGGCCGAAGAAGGCTGAAATGCCAGAAACCGGTCCCCGGTAGCTTGTCTCCTTTCTGGTGAAGAATTGGCTTGGTAGTTTAGTCTGCCTTGTTCCCTTGATGCACTGGGGCAGGGACAGACTGATTTGCATATAGCCAGGTTCTGAGCTGGGATGGTGCAGTGAGATAAATAACGGTGATGGATCAAGCCCTGATCTTTGGACTGGGTAAGAGTGGTCTGCTTAATTCAGAAACTCTGTTCATCACCACCCCCTTTTCTGAATCGTTTTTGGCCACTATAGGTGTGGCAGGGTATACTCAGACATGAGTCCCTTTCTCACTGCACCATCAGGATTCAAGCAAGCCGGGCCGAAGAAGGCTGAAATGCCAGAAACCGGTCCCCGGTAGCTTGTCTCCTTTCTGGTGAAGAATTGGCTTGGTAGTTTAGTCTGCCCTGTTCCCATGATGCACTGGGCCAGGGACAGACTGATTTGCATATAGCCAGGTTCTGAGCTGGGATGGTGCAGTGAGATAAATAACGGTGATGGATCAAGCCCTGATCTTTGGACTTGGTAAGAGTGGTCTGCTTAATTCAGACACTCTGTTCATCACCACCCCCTTTTCTGAATCATTTTTGGCCACTATAGGTGTGGCAGGGTATGCTCAGACATGAGTCCCTTTTTCACTGCACCATCAGGATTCAAGCAAGCCGGGCCGAAGAAGGCTGAAATGCCAGAAACCGGTCTCCGGTAGCTTGTCTCCTTTCTGGTGAAGAATTGGCTTGGTAGTTTAGTCTGCCCTGTTCCCATGATGCACTGGGCCAGGGACAGACTGATTTGCATATAGCCAGGTTCTGAGCTGGGATGGTGCAGTGAGATAAATAACGGTGATGGATCAAGCCCTGATCTTTGGACTGGGTAAGAGTGGTCTGCTTAATTCAGAAACTCTGTTCATCACCACCCCCTTTTCTGAATCGTTTTTGGCCACTATAGGTGTGGCAGGGTATGCTCAGACATGAGTCCCTTTTTCACTGCACCATCAGGATTCAAGCAAGCCGGGCCGAAGAAGGCTGAAATGCCAGAAACCGGTCTCCGGTAGCTTGTCTCCTTTCTGGTGAAGAATTGGCTTGGTAGTTTTGTCTGCCCTGTTCCCATGATGCACTGGGCCAGGGACAGACTGATTTGCATATAGCCAGGTTCTGAGCTGGGATGGTGCAGTGAGATAAATAACGGTGATGGATCAAGCCCTGATCTTTGGACTGGGTAAGAGTGGTCTGCTTAATTCAGACACTCTGTTCATCACCACCCCCTTTTCTCAATCGTTTTTGGCCACTATAGGTGTGGCAGGGTATACTCAGACATGAGTCCCTTTCTCACTGCACCATCAGGATTCAAGCAAGCCGGGCCGAAGAAGGCTGAAATGCCAGAAACCGGTCCCCGGTAGCTTGTCTCCTTTCTGGTGAAGAATTGGCTTGGTAGTTTAGTCTGCCCTGTTCCCAAGATGCACTGGGCCAGGGACAGACTGATTTGCATATAGTCAGGTTCTGAGCTGGGATGGTGCAGTGAGATAAATAACGGTGATGGATCAAGCCCTGATCTTTGGACTGGGTAAGAGTGGTCTGCTTAATTCAGACACTCTGTTCATCACCACCCCCTTTTCTGAATCGTTTTTGGCCACTATAGGTGTGGCAGGGTATACTCAGACATGAGTCCATTTTTCACTGCACCATCAGGATTCAAGCAAGCCGGGCCGAAGAAGGCTGAAATGCCAGAAACCGGTCCCCGGTAGCTTGTCTCCTTTCTGGTGAAGAATTGGCTTGGTAGTTTAGTCTGCCTTGTTCCCTTGATGCACTGGGCCACGGACAGACTGATTTGCATATAGCCAGGTTCTGAGCTGGGATGGTGCAGTGAGATAAATAACGGTGATGGATCAAGCCCTGATCTTTGGACTGGGTAAGAGTGGTCTGCTTAATTCAGACACTCTGTTCATCACCACCCCCTTTTCTGAATCGTTTTTGGCCACTATAGCTGTGGCAGGGTATACTCAGACATGAGTCCCTTTCTCACTGCACCATCAGGATTCAAGCAAGCCGGGCCGAAGAAGGCTGAAATGCCAGAAACCGGTCCCCGGTAGCTTGTCTCCTTTCTGGTGAAGAATTGGCTTGGTAGTTTAGTCTGCCCTGTTCCCATGATGCACTGGGCCAGGGACAGACTGATTTGCATATAGCCAGGTTCTGAGCTGGGATGGTGCAGTGAGATAAATAACGGTGATGGATCAAGCCCTGATATTTGGACTTGGTAAGAGTGGTCTGCTTAATTCAGACACTCTGTTCATCACCACCCCCTTTTCTGAATCGTTTTTGGCCACTATAGGTGTGGCAGGGTATACTCAGACATGAGTCCCTTTCTCACTGCACCATCAGGATTCAAGCAAGCCGGGCCGAAGAAGGCTGAAATGCCAGAAACCGGTCCCCGGTAGCTTGTCTCCTTTCTGGTGAAGAATTGGCTTGGTAGTTTAGTCTGCCCTGTTCCCATGATGCACTGGGCCAGGGACAGACTGATTTGCATATAGCCAGGTTCTGAGCTGGGATGGTGCAGTGAGATAAATAACGGTGATGGATCAAGCCCTGATCTTTGGACTGGGTAAGAGTGGTCTGCTTAATTCAGGCACTCTGTTCATCACCACCCCCTTTTCTGAATCGTTTTTGGCCACTATAGGTGTGGCAGGGTATACTCAGACATGAGTCCCTTTCTCACTGCACCATCAGGATTCAAGCAAGCCGGGCCGAAGAAGGCTGAAATGCCAGAAACCGGTCCCCGGTAACTTGTCTCCCTTCTGGTGAAGAATTGGCTTGGTAGTTTAGTCTGCCCTGTTCCCATGATGCACTGGGCCAGGGACAGACTGATTTGCATATAGCTAGGTTCTGAGCTGGGATGGTGCAGTGAGATAAATAACGGTGATGGATCAAGCCCTGATCTTTGGACTGGGTAAGAGTGGTCTGCTTAATTCAGAAACTCTGTTCATCACCACCCCCTTTTCTGAATCGTTTTTGGCCACTATAGGTGTGGCAGGGTATACTCAGACATGAGTCCCTTTCTCACTGCACCATCAGGATTCAAGCAAGCCGGGCCGAAGAAGGCTGAAATGCCAGAAACCGGTCCTCGGTAGCCTGTCTCCTTTCTGGTGAAGAATTGGCTTGGTAGTTTAGTCTGCCCTTTTCCCATGATGCACTGGGCCAGGGACAGACTGATTTGCATATAGCCAGGTTCTGAGCTGGGATGGTGCAGTGAGATAAATAACGGTGATGGATCAAGCCCTGATCTTTGGACTGGGTAAGAGTGGTCTGCTTAATTCAGCCACTCTGTTCATCACCACCCCCTTTTTTGAATCGTTTTTGGCCACTATAGGTGTGGCAGGGTATACTCAGACATGAGTCCCTTTCTCACTGCACCATCAGGATTCAAGCAAGCCGGGCCGAAGAAGGCTGAAATGCCAGAAACCGGTCTCCGGTAGCTTGTCTCCTTTCTGGTGAAGAATTGGCTTGGTAGTTTTGTCTGCCCTGTTCCCATGATGCACTGGGCCAGGGACAGACTGATTTGCATATAGCCAGGTTCTGAGCTGGGGTGGTGCAGTGAGATAAATAACGGTGATGGATCAAGCCCTGATCTTTGGACTGGGTAAGAGTGGTCTGCTTAATTCAGACACTCTGTTCATCACCACCCCCTTTTCTCAATCGTTTTTGGCCACTATAGGTGTGGCAGGGTATACTCAGACATGAGTCCCTTTCTCACTGCACCATCAGGATTCAAGCAAGCCGGGCCGAAGAAGGCTGAAATGCCAGAAACCGGTCCCCGGTAGCTTGTCTCCTTTCTGGTGAAGAATTGGCTTGGTAGTTTAGTCTGCCCTGTTCCCATGATGCACTGGGCCAGGGACAGACTGATTTGCATATAGCCAGGTTCTGAGCTGGGATGGTGCAGTGAGATAAATAACGGTGATGGATCAAGCCCTGATCTTTGGACTTGGTAAGAGTGGTCTGCTTAATTCAGACACTATGTTCATCACCACCCCCTTTTCTGAATCATTTTTGGCCACTATAGGTGTGGCAGGGTATACTCAGACATGAGTCCCTTTCTCACTGCACCATCAGGATTCAAGCAAGCCGGGCCGAAGAAGGCTGAAATGCCAGAAACCGGTCCCCGGTAGCTTGTCTCCTTTCTGGTGAAGAATTGGCTTGGTAGTTTAGTCTGCCCTGTTCCCATGATGCACTGGGCCAGGGACAGACTGATTTGCATATAGCCAGGTTCTGAGCTGGGATGGTGCAGTGAGATAAATAATGGTGATGGATCAAGCCCTGATCTTTGGACTGGGTAAGAGTGGTCTGCTTAATTCAGACACTCTGTTCATCACCACCCCCTTTTCTGAATCGTTTTTGGCCACTATAGGTGTGGCAGGGTATACTCAGACATGAGTCTCTTTCTCACTGCACCATCAGGATTCAAGCAAGCCGGGCCGAAGAAGGTTGAAATGCCAGAAACCGGTCCCCGGTAGCTTGTCTCCTTTCTGGTGAAGAATTGGCTTGGTAGTTTAGTCTGCCCTGTTCCCATGATGCACTGGGCCAGGGACAGACTGATTTGCATATAGCCAGGTTCTGAGCTGGGATGGTGCAGTGAGATAAATAACGGTGATGGATCAAGCCCTGATCTTTGGACTGGGTAAGAGTGGTCTGCTTAATTCAGAAACTCTGTTCATCACCACCCCCTTTTCTGAATCGTTTTTGGCCACTATAGGTGTGGCAGGGTATACTCAGACATGAGTCCCTTTCTCACTGCACCATCAGGATTCAAGCAAGCCGGGCCGAAGAAGGCTGAAATGCCAGAAACCGGTCTCCGGTAGCTTGTCTCCTTTCTGGTGAAGAATTGGCTTGGTAGTTTTGTCTGCCCTGTTCCCATGATGCACTGGGCCAGGGACAGACTGATTTGCATATAGCCAGGTTCTGAGCTGGGATGGTGCAGTGAGATAAATAACGGTGATGGATCAAGCCCTGATCTTTGGACTGGGTAAGAGTGGTCTGCTTAATTCAGACACTCTGTTCATCACCACCCCCTTTTCTGAATCGTTTTTGGCCACTATAGGTGTGGCAGGGTATACTCAGACATGAGTCCCTTTCTCACTGCACCATCAGGATTCAAGCAAGCCGGGCCGAAGAAGGCTGAAATGCCAGAAACCGGTCCCCGGTAGCTTGTCTCCTTTCTGGTGAAGAATTGGCTTGGTAGTTTAGTCTGCCTTGTTCCCTTGATGCACTGGGCCAGGGACAGACTGATTTGCATATAGCCAGGTTCTGAGCTGGGATGGTGCAGTGAGATAAATAACGGTGATGGATCAAGCCCTGATCTTTGGACTGGGTAAGAGTGGTCTGCTTAATTCAGACACTCTATTCATCACCACCCCCTTTTCTGAATCGTTTTTGGCCACTATAGCTGTGGCAGGGTATACTCAGACATGAGTCCCTTTCTCACTGCACCATCAGGATTCAAGCAAGCCGGGCCGAAGAAGGCTGAAATGCCAGAAACCGGTCCCCGGTAGCTTGTCTCCTTTCTGGTGAAGAATTGGCTTGGTAGTTTAGTCTGCCCTGTTCCCATGATGCACTGGGCCAGGGACAGACTGATTTGCATATAGCCAGGTTCTGAGCTGGGATGGTGCAGTGAGATAAATAACGGTGATGGATCAAGCCCTGATCTTTGGACTTGGTAAGAGTGGTCTGCTTAATTCAGACACTCTGTTCATCACCACCCCCTTTTCTGAATCGTTTTTGGCCACTATAGGTGTGGCAGGGTATACTCAGACATGAGTCCCTTTCTCACTGCACCATCAGGATTCAAGCAAGCCGGGCCGAAGAAGGCTGAAATGCCAGAAACCGGTCCCCGGTAGCTTGTCTCCTTTCTGGTGAAGAATTGGCTTGGTAGTTTAGTCTGCCCTGTTCCCATGATGCACTGGGCCAGGGACAGACTGATTTGCATATAGCCAGGTTCTGAGCTGGGATGGTGCAGTGGGATAAATAATGGTGATGGATCAAGCCCTGATCTTTGGACTGGGTAAGAGTGGTCTGCTTAATTCAGACACTCTGTTCATCACCACCCCCTTTTCTGAATCGTTTTTGGCCACTATAGGTGTGGCAGGGTATACTCAGACATGAGTCCCTTTCTCACTGCACCATCAGGATTCAAGCAAGCCGGGCCGAAGAAGGTTGAAATGCCAGAAACCGGTCTCCGGTAGCTTGTCTCCTTTCTGGTGAAGAATTGGCTTGGTAGTTTAGTCTGCCCTGTTCCCATGATGCACTGGGCCAGGGACAGACTGATTTGCATATAGCCAGGTTCTGAGCTGGGATGGTGCAGTGAGATAAATAACGGTGATGGATCAAGCCCTGATCTTTGGACTGGGTAAGAGTGGTCTGCTTAATTCAGAAACTCTGTTCATCACCACCCCCTTTTCTGAATCGTTTTTGGCCACTATAGGTGTGGTAGGGTATACTCAGACATGAGTCCCTTTCTCACTGCACCATCAGGATTCAAGCAAGCCGGGCCGAAGAAGGCTGAAATGCCAGAAACCGGTCCCCGGTAGCTTGTCTCCTTTCTGGTGAAGAATTGGCTTGGTAGTTTAGTCTGCCTTGTTCCCTTGATGCACTGGGCCAGGGACAGACTGATTTGCATATAGCCAGGTTCTGAGCTGGGATGGTGCAGTGAGATAAATAACGGTGATGGATCAAGCCCTGATCTTTGGACTGGGTAAGAGTGGTCTGCTTAATTCAGACACTCTGTTCATCACCACCCCCTTTTCTGAATCGTTTTTGGCCACTATAGCTGTGGCAGGGTATACTCAGACATGAGTCCCTTTCTCACTGCACCATCAGGATTCAAGCAAGCCGGGCCGAAGAAGGCTGAAATGCCAGAAACCGGTCCCCGGTAGCTTGTCTCCTTTCTGGTGAAGAATTGGCTTGGTAGTTTAGTCTGCCCTGTTCCCATGATGCACTGGGCCAGGGACAGACTGATTTGCATATAGCCAGGTTCTGAGCTGGGATGGTGCAGTGAGATAAATAACGGTGATGGATCAAGCCCTGATCTTTGGACTTGGTAAGAGTGGTCTGCTTAATTCAGACACTCTGTTCATCACCACCCCCTTTTCTGAATCGTTTTTGGCCACTATAGGTGTGGCAGGGTATACTCAGACATGAGTCCCTTTCTCACTGCACCATCAGGATTCAAGCAAGCCGGGCCGAAGAAGGCTGAAATGCCAGAAACCGGTCCCCGGTAGCTTGTCTCCTTTCTGGTGAAGAATTGGCTTGGTAGTTTAGTCTGCCCTGTTCCCATGATGCACTGGGCCAGGGACAGACTGATTTGCATATAGCCAGGTTCTGAGCTGGGATGGTGCAGTGAGATAAATAATGGTGATGGATCAAGCCCTGATCTTTGGACTGGGTAAGAGTGGTCTGCTTAATTCAGACACTCTGTTCATCACCACCCCCTTTTCTGAATCGTTTTTGGCCACTATAGGTGTGGCAGGGTATACTCAGACATGAGTCCCTTTCTCACTGCACCATCAGGATTCAAGCAAGCCGGGCCGAAGAAGGTTGAAATGCCAGAAACCGGTCTCCGGTAGCTTGTCTCCTTTCTGGTGAAGAATTGGCTTGGTAGTTTAGTCTGCCCTGTTCCCATGATGCACTGGGCCAGGGACAGACTGATTTGCATATAGCCAGGTTCTGAGCTGGGATGGTGCAGTGAGATAAATAACGGTGATGGATCAAGCCCTGATCTTTGGACTGGGTAAGAGTGGTCTGCTTAATTCAGAAACTCTGTTCATCACCACCCCCTTTTCTCAATCGTTTTTGGCCACTATAGGTGTGGTAGGGTATACTCAGACATGAGTCCCTTTCTCACTGCACCATCAGGATTCAAGCAAGCCGGGCCGAAGAAGGCTGAAATGCCAGAAACCGGTCCCCGGTAGCTTGTCTCCTTTCTGGTGAAGAATTGGCTTGGTAGTTTAGTCTGCCCTGTTCCCATGATGCACTGGGCCAGGGACAGACTGATTTGCATATAGCCAGGTTCTGAGCTGGGATGGTGCAGTGAGATAAATAACGGTGATGGATCAAGCCCTGATCTTTGGACTGGGTAAGAGTGGTCTGCTTAATTCAGACACTCTGTTCATCACCACCCCCTTTTCTGAATCGTTTTTGGCCACTATAGGTGTGGCAGGGTATACTCAGACATGAGTCCCTTTCTCACTGCACCATCAGGATTCAAGCAAGCCGGGCCGAAGAAGGCTGAAATGCCAGAAAATGGTCCCCGGTAACTTGTCTCCCTTCTGGTGAAGAATTGGCTTGGTAGTTTAGTCTGCCCTGTTCCCATGATGCACTGGGCCAGGGACAGACTGATTTGCATATAGCTAGGTTCTGAGCTGGGATGGTGCAGTGAGATAAATAACGGTGATGGATCAAGCCCTGATCTTTGGACTGGGTAAGAGTGGTCTGCTTAATTCAGACACTCTGTTCATCACCACCCCCTTTTCTGAATCGTTTTTGGCCACTATAGGTGTGGCAGGGTATACTCAGACATGAGTCCCTTTCTCACTGCACCATCAGGATTCAAGCAAGCCGGGCAAAAGAAGGCTGAAATGCCAGAAACCGGTCCCCGGTAGCTTGTCTCCTTTCTGGTGAAGAATTGGCTTGGTAGTTTAGTCTGCCCTGTTCCCATGATGCACTGGGCCAGGGACAGACTGATTTGCATATAGCCAGGTTCTGAGCTGGGATGGTGCAGTGAGATAAATAACGGTGATGGATCAAGCCCTGATCTTTGGACTGGGTAAGAGTGGTCTGCTTAATTCAGATACTCTGTTCATCACCACCCCCTTTTCTGAATCGTTTTTGGCCACTATAGGTGTGGCAGGGTATACTCAGACATGAGTCCCTTTCTCACTGCACCATCAGGATTCAAGCAAGCCGGGCCGAAGAAGGCTGAAATGCCAGAAACCGGTCCCCGGTAGCTTGTCTCCTTTCTGGTGAAGAATTGGCTTGGTAGTTTAGTCTGCCCTGTTCCCATGATGCACTGGGCCAAGGCAGACTGATTTGCATATAGCCAGGTTCTGAGCTGGGATGGTGCAGTGAGATAAATAACGGTGATGGATCAAGCCCTGATCTTTGGACTGGGTAAGAGTGGTCTGCTTAATTCAGACACTCTGTTCATCACCACCCCCTTTTCTGAATCGTTTTTGGCCACTATAGCTGTGGCAGGGTATACTCAGACATGAGTCCCTTTCTCACTGCACCATCAGGATTCAAGCAAGCCGGGCCGAAGAAGGCTGAAATGCCAGAAACCGGTCCGCGGTAGCTTTTCTCCTTTCTGGTGAAGAATTGGCTTGGTAGTTTAGTCTGCCCTGTTCCCATGATGCACTGGGCCAGGGACAGACTGATTTGCATACAGCCAGGTTCTGAGCTGGGATGGTGCAGTGAGATAAATAACGGTGATGGATCAAGCCCTGATCTTTGGACTGGGTAAGAGTGGTCTGCTTAATTCAGACACTCTGTTCATCACCACCCCCTTTTCTGAATCGTTTTTGGCCACTATAGGTGTGGCAGGGTATACTCAGGCATGAGTCCCTTTCTCACTGCACCATCAGGATTCAAGCAAGCCGGGCCGAAGAAGGCTGAAATGCCAGAAACCGGTCCTCGGTAGCCTGTCTCCTTTCTGGTGAAGAATTGGCTTGGTAGTTTAGTCTGCCCTGTTCCCATGATGCACTGGGCCAGGGACAGACTGATTTGCATATAGCCAGGTTCTGAGCTGGGATGGTGCAGTGAGATAAATAACGGTGATGGATCAAGCCCTGATCTTTGGACTGGGTAAGAGTGGTCTGCTTAATTCAGCCACTCTGTTCATCACCACCCCCTTTTTTGAATCGTTTTTGGCCACTATAGGTGTGGCAGGGTATACTCAGACATGAGTCCCTTTCTCACTGCACCATCAGGATTCAAGCAAGCCGGGCCGAAGAAGGCTGAAATGCCAGAAACCGGTCTCCGGTAGCTTGTCTCCTTTCTGGTGAAGAATTGGCTTGGTAGTTTTGTCTGCCCTGTTCCCATGATGCACTGGGCCAGGGACAGACTGATTTGCATATAGCCATGTTCTGAGCTGGGATGGTGCAGTGAGATAAATAACGGTGATGGATCAAGCCCTGATCTTTGGACTGGGTAAGAGTGGTCTGCTTAATTCAGACACTCTGTTCATCACCACCCCCTTTTCTGAATCGTTTTTGGCCACTATAGGTGTGGCAGGGTATACTCAGACATGAGTCCCTTTCTCACGGCACAATCAGGATTCAAGCAAGCCGGGCCGAAGAAGGCTGAAATGCCAGAAACCGGTCCCCGGTAGCTTGTCTCCTTTCTGGTGAAGAATTGGCTTGGTAGTTTAGTCTGCCCTGTTCCCAAGATACACTGGGCCAGGGACAGACTGATTTGCATATAGTCAGGTTCTGAGCTGGGATGGTGCAGTGAGATAAATAACGGTGATGGATCAAGCCCTGATCTTTGGACTGGGTAAGAGTGGTCTGCTTAATTCAGACACTCTGTTCATCACCACCCCCTTTTCTGAATCGTTTTTGGCCACTATAGGTGTAGCAGGGTATACTCAGACATGAGTCCCTTTCTCACTGCACCATCAGGATTCAAGCAAGCCGGGCCGAAGAAGGCTGAAATGCCAGAAACCGGTCCCCGGTAGCTTGTCTCCTTTCTGGTGAAGAATTGGCTTGGTAGTTTAGTCTGCCTTGTTCCCTTGATGCACTGGGGCAGGGACAGACTGATTTGCATATAGCCAGGTTCTGAGCTGGGATGGTGCAGTGAGATAAATAACGGTGATGGATCAAGCCCTGATCTTTGGACTGGGTAAGAGTGGTCTGCTTAATTCAGAAACTCTGTTCATCACCACCCCCTTTTCTGAATCGTTTTTGGCCACTATAGGTGTGGCAGGGTATACTCAGACATGAGTCCCTTTCTCACTGCACCATCAGGATTCAAGCAAGCCGGGCCGAAGAAGGCTGAAATGCCAGAAACCGGTCCCCGGTAGCTTGTCTCCTTTCTGGTGAAGAATTGGCTTGGTAGTTTAGTCTGCCCTGTTCCCATGATGCACTGGGCCAGGGACAGACTGATTTGCATATAGCCAGGTTCTGAGCTGGGATGGTGCAGTGAGATAAATAACGGTGATGGATCAAGCCCTGATCTTTGGACTTGGTAAGAGTGGTCTGCTTAATTCAGACACTCTGTTCATCACCACCCCCTTTTCTGAATCATTTTTGGCCACTATAGGTGTGGCAGGGTATGCTCAGACATGAGTCCCTTTTTCACTGCACCATCAGGATTCAAGCAAGCCGGGCCGAAGAAGGCTGAAATGCCAGAAACCGGTCTCCGGTAGCTTGTCTCCTTTCTGGTGAAGAATTGGCTTGGTAGTTTAGTCTGCCCTGTTCCCATGATGCACTGGGCCAGGGACAGACTGATTTGCATATAGCCAGGTTCTGAGCTGGGATGGTGCAGTGAGATAAATAACGGTGATGGATCAAGCCCTGATCTTTGGACTGGGTAAGAGTGGTCTGCTTAATTCAGAAACTCTGTTCATCACCACCCCCTTTTCTGAATCGTTTTTGGCCACTATAGGTGTGGCAGGGTATGCTCAGACATGAGTCCCTTTTTCACTGCACCATCAGGATTCAAGCAAGCCGGGCCGAAGAAGGCTGAAATGCCAGAAACCGGTCTCCGGTAGCTTGTCTCCTTTCTGGTGAAGAATTGGCTTGGTAGTTTTGTCTGCCCTGTTCCCATGATGCACTGGGCCAGGGACAGACTGATTTGCATATAGCCAGGTTCTGAGCTGGGATGGTGCAGTGAGATAAATAACGGTGATGGATCAAGCCCTGATCTTTGGACTGGGTAAGAGTGGTCTGCTTAATTCAGACACTCTGTTCATCACCACCCCCTTTTCTGAATCGTTTTTGGCCACTATAGGTGTGGCAGGGTATACTCAGACATGAGTCCCTTTCTCACTGCACCATCAGGATTCAAGCAAGCCGGGCCGAAGAAGGCTGAAATGCCAGAAACCGGTCCCCGGTAGCTTGTCTCCTTTCTGGTGAAGAATTGGCTTGGTAGTTTAGTCTGCCCTGTTCCCAAGATGCACTGGGCCAGGGACAGACTGATTTGCATATAGTCAGGTTCTGAGCTGGGATGGTGCAGTGAGATAAATAACGGTGATGGATCAAGCCCTGATCTTTGGACTGGGTAAGAGTGGTCTGCTTAATTCAGACACTCTGTTCATCACCACCCCCTTTTCTGAATCGTTTTTGGCCACTATAGGTGTGGCAGGGTATACTCAGACATGAGTCCATTTTTCACTGCACCATCAGGATTCAAGCAAGCCGGGCCGAAGAAGGCTGAAATGCCAGAAACCGGTCCCCGGTAGCTTGTCTCCTTTCTGGTGAAGAATTGGCTTGGTAGTTTAGTCTGCCTTGTTCCCTTGATGCACTGGGCCACGGACAGACTGATTTGCATATAGCCAGGTTCTGAGCTGGGATGGTGCAGTGAGATAAATAACGGTGATGGATCAAGCCCTGATCTTTGGACTGGGTAAGAGTGGTCTGCTTAATTCAGACACTCTGTTCATCACCACCCCCTTTTCTGAATCGTTTTTGGCCACTATAGCTGTGGCAGGGTATACTCAGACATGAGTCCCTTTCTCACTGCACCATCAGGATTCAAGCAAGCCGGGCCGAAGAAGGCTGAAATGCCAGAAACCGGTCCCCGGTAGCTTGTCTCCTTTCTGGTGAAGAATTGGCTTGGTAGTTTAGTCTGCCCTGTTCCCATGATGCACTGGGCCAGGGACAGACTGATTTGCATATAGCCAGTTTCTGAGCTGGGATGGTGCAGTGAGATAAATAACGGTGATGGATCAAGCCCTGATCTTTGGACTTGGTAAGAGTGGTCTGCTTAATTCAGACACTCTGTTCATCACCACCCCCTTTTCTGAATCGTTTTTGGCCACTATAGGTGTGGCAGGGTATACTCAGACATGAGTCCCTTTCTCACTGCACCATCAGGATTCAAGCAAGCCGGGCCGAAGAAGGCTGAAATGCCAGAAACCGGTCCCCGGTAGCTTGTCTCCTTTCTGGTGAAGAATTGGCTTGGTAGTTTAGTCTGCCCTGTTCCCATGATGCACTGGGCCAGGGACAGACTGATTTGCATATAGCCAGGTTCTGAGCTGGGATGGTGCAGTGAGATAAATAACGGTGATGGATCAAGCCCTGATCTTTGGACTGGGTAAGAGTGGTCTGCTTAATTCAGGCACTCTGTTCATCACCACCCCCTTTTCTGAATCGTTTTTGGCCACTATAGGTGTGGCAGGGTATACTCAGACATGAGTCCCTTTCTCACTGCACCATCAGGATTCAAGCAAGCCGGGCCGAAGAAGGCTGAAATGCCAGAAACCGGTCCCCGGTAACTTGTCTCCCTTCTGGTGAAGAATTGGCTTGGTAGTTTAGTCTGCCCTGTTCCCATGATGCACTGGGCCAGGGACAGACTGATTTGCATATAGCTAGGTTCTGAGCTGGGATGGTGCAGTGAGATAAATAACGGTGATGGATCAAGCCCTGATCTTTGGACTGGGTAAGAGTGGTCTGCTTAATTCAGAAACTCTGTTCATCACCACCCCCTTTTCTGAATCGTTTTTGGCCACTATAGGTGTGGCAGGGTATACTCAGACATGAGTCCCTTTCTCACTGCACCATCAGGATTCAAGCAAGCCGGGCCGAAGAAGGCTGAAATGCCAGAAACCGGTCCTCGGTAGCCTGTCTCCTTTCTGGTGAAGAATTGGCTTGGTAGTTTAGTCTGCCCTTTTCCCATGATGCACTGGGCCAGGGACAGACTGATTTGCATATAGCCAGGTTCTGAGCTGGGATGGTGCAGTGAGATAAATAACGGTGATGGATCAAGCCCTGATCTTTGGACTGGGTAAGAGTGGTCTGCTTAATTCAGCCACTCTGTTCATCACCACCCCCTTTTTTGAATCGTTTTTGGCCACTATAGGTGTGGCAGGGTATACTCAGACATGAGTCCCTTTCTCACTGCACCATCAGGATTCAAGCAAGCCGGGCCGAAGAAGGCTGAAATGCCAGAAACCGGTCTCCGGTAGCTTGTCTCCTTTCTGGTGAAGAATTGGCTTGGTAGTTTTGTCTGCCCTGTTCCCATGATGCACTGGGCCAGGGACAGACTGATTTGCATATAGCCAGGTTCTGAGCAGGGGTGGTGCAGTGAGATAAATAACGGTGATGGATCAAGCCCTGATCTTTGGACTGGGTAAGAGTGGTCTGCTTAATTCAGACACTCTGTTCATCACCACCCCCTTTTCTCAATCGTTTTTGGCCACTATAGGTGTGGCAGGGTATACTCAGACATGAGTCCCTTTCTCACTGCACCATCAGGATTCAAGCAAGCCGGGCCGAAGAAGGCTGAAATGCCAGAAACCGGTCCCCGGTAGCTTGTCTCCTTTCTGGTGAAGAATTGGCTTGGTAGTTTAGTCTGCCCTGTTCCCATGATGCACTGGGCCAGGGACAGACTGATTTGCATATAGCCAGGTTCTGAGCTGGGATGGTGCAGTGAGATAAATAACGGTGATGGATCAAGCCCTGATCTTTGGACTTGGTAAGAGTGGTCTGCTTAATTCAGACACTCTGTTCATCACCACCCCCTTTTATGAATCATTTTTGGCCACTATAGGTGTGGCAGGGTATACTCAGACATGAGTCCCTTTCTCACTGCACCATCAGGATTCAAGCAAGCCGGGCCGAAGAAGGCTGAAATGCCAGAAACCGGTCCCCGGTAGCTTGTCTCCTTTCTGGTGAAGAATTGGCTTGGTAGTTTAGTCTGCCCTGTTCCCATGATGCACTGGGCCAGGGACAGACTGATTTGCATATAGCCAGGTTCTGAGCTGGGATGGTGCAGTGAGATAAATAATGGTGATGGATCAAGCCCTGATCTTTGGACTGGGTAAGAGTGGTCTGCTTAATTCAGACACTCTGTTCATCACCACCCCCTTTTCTGAATCGTTTTTGGCCACTATAGGTGTGGCAGGGTATACTCAGACATGAGTCTCTTTCTCACTGCACCATCAGGATTCAAGCAAGCCGGGCCGAAGAAGGTTGAAATGCCAGAAACCGGTCCCCGGTAGCTTGTCTCCTTTCTGGTGAAGAATTGGCTTGGTAGTTTAGTCTGCCCTGTTCCCATGATGCACTGGGCCAGGGACAGACTGATTTGCATATAGCCAGGTTCTGAGCTGGGATGGTGCAGTGAGATAAATAACGGTGATGGATCAAGCCCTGATCTTTGGACTGGGTAAGAGTGGTCTGCTTAATTCAGAAACTCTGTTCATCACCACCCCCTTTTCTGAATCGTTTTTGGCCACTATAGGTGTGGCAGGGTATACTCAGACATGAGTCCCTTTCTCACTGCACCATCAGGATTCAAGCAAGCCGGGCCGAAGAAGGCTGAAATGCCAGAAACCGGTCTCCGGTAGCTTGTCTCCTTTCTGGTGAAGAATTGGCTTGGTAGTTTTGTCTGCCCTGTTCCCATGATGCACTGGGCCAGGGACAGACTGATTTGCATATAGCCAGGTTCTGAGCTGGGATGGTGCAGTGAGATAAATAACGGTGATGGATCAAGCCCTGATCTTTGGACTGGGTAAGAGTGGTCTGCTTAATTCAGACACTCTGTTCATCACCACCCCCTTTTCTGAATCGTTTTTGGCCACTATAGGTGTGGCAGGGTATACTCAGACATGAGTCCCTTTCTCACTGCACCATCAGGATTCAAGCAAGCCGGGCCGAAGAAGGCTGAAATGCCAGAAACCGGTCCCCGGTAGCTTGTCTCCTTTCTGGTGAAGAATTGGCTTGGTAGTTTAGTCTGCCTTGTTCCCTTGATGCACTGGGCCAGGGACAGACTGATTTGCATATAGCCAGGTTCTGAGCTGGGATGGTGCAGTGAGATAAATAACGGTGATGGATCAAGCCCTGATCTTTGGACTGGGTAAGAGTGGTCTGCTTAATTCAGACACTCTATTCATCACCACCCCCTTTTCTGAATCGTTTTTGGCCACTATAGCTGTGGCAGGGTATACTCAGACATGAGTCCCTTTCTCACTGCACCATCAGGATTCAAGCAAGCCGGGCCGAAGAAGGCTGAAATGCCAGAAACCGGTCCCCGGTAGCTTGTCTCCTTTCTGGTGAAGAATTGGCTTGGTAGTTTAGTCTGCCCTGTTCCCATGATGCACTGGGCCAGGGACAGACTGATTTGCATATAGCCAGGTTCTGAGCTGGGATGGTGCAGTGAGATAAATAACGGTGATGGATCAAGCCCTGATCTTTGGACTTGGTAAGAGTGGTCTGCTTAATTCAGACACTCTGTTCATCACCACCCCCTTTTCTGAATCGTTTTTGGCCACTATAGGTGTGGCAGGGTATACTCAGACATGAGTCCCTTTCTCACTGCACCATCAGGATTCAAGCAAGCCGGGCCGAAGAAGGCTGAAATGCCAGAAACCGGTCCCCGGTAGCTTGTCTCCTTTCTGGTGAAGAATTGGCTTGGTAGTTTAGTCTGCCTTGTTCCCTTGATGCACTGGGCCAGGGACAGACTGATTTGCATATAGCCAGGTTCTGAGCTGGGATGGTGCAGTGAGATAAATAACGGTGATGGATCAAGCCCTGATCTTTGGACTGGGTAAGAGTGGTCTGCTTAATTCAGACACTCTGTTCATCACCACCCCCTTTTCTGAATCGTTTTTGGCCACTATAGCTGTGGCAGGGTATACTCAGACATGAGTCCCTTTCTCACTGCACCATCAGGATTCAAGCAAGCCGGGCCGAAGAAGGCTGAAATGCCAGAAACCGGTCCCCGGTAGCTTGTCTCCTTTCTGGTGAAGAATTGGCTTGGTAGTTTAGTCTGCCCTGTTCCCATGATGCACTGGGCCAGGGACAGACTGATTTGCATATAGCCAGGTTCTGAGCTGGGATGGTGCAGTGAGATAAATAACGGTGATGGATCAAGCCCTGATCTTTGGACTTGGTAAGAGTGGTCTGCTTAATTCAGACACTCTGTTCATCACCACCCCCTTTTCTGAATCGTTTTTGGCCACTATAGGTGTGGCAGGGTATACTCAGACATGAGTCCCTTTCTCACTGCACCATCAGGATTCAAGCAAGCCGGGCCGAAGAAGGCTGAAATGCCAGAAACCGGTCCCCGGTAGCTTGTCTCCTTTCTGGTGAAGAATTGGCTTGGTAGTTTAGTCTGCCCTGTTCCCATGATGCACTGGGCCAGGGACAGACTGATTTGCATATAGCCAGGTTCTGAGCTGGGATGGTGCAGTGAGATAAATAATGGTGATGGATCAAGCCCTGATCTTTGGACTGGGTAAGAGTGGTCTGCTTAATTCAGACACTCTGTTCATCACCACCCCCTTTTCTGAATCGTTTTTGGCCACTATAGGTGTGGCAGGGTATACTCAGACATGAGTCCCTTTCTCACTGCACCATCAGGATTCAAGCAAGCCGGGCCGAAGAAGGTTGAAATGCCAGAAACCGGTCTCCGGTAGCTTGTCTCCTTTCTGGTGAAGAATTGGCTTGGTAGTTTAGTCTGCCCTGTTCCCATGATGCACTGGGCCAGGGACAGACTGATTTGCATATAGCCAGGTTCTGAGCTGGGATGGTGCAGTGAGATAAATAACGGTGATGGATCAAGCCCTGATCTTTGGACTGGGTAAGAGTGGTCTGCTTAATTCAGAAACTCTGTTCATCACCACCCCCTTTTCTCAATCGTTTTTGGCCACTATAGGTGTGGTAGGGTATACTCAGACATGAGTCCCTTTCTCACTGCACCATCAGGATTCAAGCAAGCCGGGCCGAAGAAGGCTGAAATGCCAGAAACCGGTCCCCGGTAGCTTGTCTCCTTTCTGGTGAAGAATTGGCTTGGTAGTTTAGTCTGCCCTGTTCCCATGATGCACTGGGCCAGGGACAGACTGATTTGCATATAGCCAGGTTCTGAGCTGGGATGGTGCAGTGAGATAAATAACGGTGATGGATCAAGCCCTGATCTTTGGACTGGGTAAGAGTGGTCTGCTTAATTCAGACACTCTGTTCATCACCACCCCCTTTTCTGAATCGTTTTTGGCCACTATAGGTGTGGCAGGGTATACTCAGACATGAGTCCCTTTCTCACTGCACCATCAGGATTCAAGCAAGCCGGGCCGAAGAGGGCTGAAATGCCAGAAAATGGTCCCCGGTAACTTGTCTCCCTTCTGGTGAAGAATTGGCTTGGTAGTTTAGTCTGCCCTGTTCCCATGATGCACTGGGCCAGGGACAGACTGATTTGCATATAGCTAGGTTCTGAGCTGGGATGGTGCAGTGAGATAAATAACGGTGATGGATCAAGCCCTGATCTTTGGACTGGGTAAGAGTGGTCTGCTTAATTCAGACACTCTGTTCATCACCACCCCCTTTTCTGAATCGTTTTTGGCCACTATAGGTGTGGCAGGGTATACTCAGACATGAGTCCCTTTCTCACTGCACCATCAGGATTCAAGCAAGCCGGGCAAAAGAAGGCTGAAATGCCAGAAACCGGTCCCCGGTAGCTTGTCTCCTTTCTGGTGAAGAATTGGCTTGGTAGTTTAGTCTGCCCTGTTCCCATGATGCACTGGGCCAGGGACAGACTGATTTGCATATAGCCAGGTTCTGAGCTGGGATGGT
This sequence comes from Lissotriton vulgaris, assembly GCF_964263255.1. Classification (NCBI taxonomy): domain Eukaryota; kingdom Metazoa; phylum Chordata; class Amphibia; order Caudata; family Salamandridae; genus Lissotriton; species Lissotriton vulgaris. The sequence continues at coordinate 27,856 of NW_028254493.1, forward strand.
GCAGTGAGATAAATAACGGTGATGGATCAAGCCCTGATCTTTGGACTGGGTAAGAGTGGTCTGCTTATTTCAGATACTCTGTTCATCACCACCCCCTTTTCTGAATCGTTTTTGGCCACTATAGGTGTGGCAGGGTATACTCAGACATGAGTCCCTTTCTCACTGCACCATCAGGATTCAAGCAAGCCGGGCCGAAGAAGGCTGAAATGCCAGAAACCGGTCCCCGGTAGCTTGTCTCCTTTCTGGTGAAGAATTGGCTTGGTAGTTTAGTCTGCCCTGTTCCCATGATGCACTGGGCCAAGGCAGACTGATTTGCATATAGCCAGGTTCTGAGCTGGGATGGTGCAGTGAGATAAATAACGGTGATGGATCAAGCCCTGATCTTTGGACTGGGTAAGAGTGGTCTGCTTAATTCAGACACTCTGTTCATCACCACCCCCTTTTCTGAATCGTTTTTGGCCACTATAGGTGTGGCAGGGTATACTCAGACATGAGTCCCTTTCTCACTGCACCATCAGGATTCAAGCAAGCCAGGCCGAAGAAGGCTGAAATGCCAGAAACCGGTCCCCGGTAGCTTGTCTCCTTTCTGGTGAAGAATTGGCTTGGTAGTTTAGTCTGCCCTGTTCCCATGATGCACTGGGCCAGGGACAGACTGATTTGCATATAGCCAGGTTCTGAGCTGGGATGGTGCAGTGAGATAAATAATGGTGATGGATCAAGCCCTGATCTTTGGACTGGGTAAGAGTGGTCTGCTTAATTCAGACACTCTGTTCATCACCACCCCCTTTTCTGAATCGTTTTTGGCCACTATAGGTGTGGCAGGGTATACTCAGACATGAGTCCCTTTCTCACTGCACCATCAGGATTCAAGCAAGCCGGGCCGAAGAAGGTTGAAATGCCAGAAACCGGTCTCCGGTAGCTTGTCTCCTTTCTGGTGAAGAATTGGCTTGGTAGTTTAGTCTGCCCTGTTCCCATGATGCACTGGGCCAGGGACAGACTGATTTGCATATAGCCAGGTTCTGAGCTGGGATGGTGCAGTGAGATAAATAACGGTGATGGATCAAGCCCTGATCTTTGGACTGGGTAAGAGTGGTCTGCTTAATTCAGAAACTCTGTTCATCACCACCCCCTTTTCTGAATCGTTTTTGGCCACTATAGGTGTGGTAGGGTATACTCAGACATGAGTCCCTTTCTCACTGCACCATCAGGATTCAAGCAAGCCGGGCCGAAGAAGGCTGAAATGCCAGAAACCGGTCCCCGGTAGCTTGTCTCCTTTCTGGTGAAGAATTGGCTTGGTAGTTTAGTCTGCCTTGTTCCCTTGATGCACTGGGCCAGGGACAGACTGATTTGCATATAGCCAGGTTCTGAGCTGGGATGGTGCAGTGAGATAAATAACGGTGATGGATCAAGCCCTGATCTTTGGACTGGGTAAGAGTGGTCTGCTTAATTCAGACACTCTGTTCATCACCACCCCCTTTTCTGAATCGTTTTTGGCCACTATAGCTGTGGCAGGGTATACTCAGACATGAGTCCCTTTCTCACTGCACCATCAGGATTCAAGCAAGCCGGGCCGAAAAAGGCTGAAATGCCAGAAACCGGTCCCCGGTAGCTTGTCTCCTTTCTGGTGAAGAATTGGCTTGGTAGTTTAGTCTGCCCTGTTCCCATGATGCACTGGGCCAGGGACAGACTGATTTGCATATAGCCAGGTTCTGAGCTGGGATGGTGCAGTGAGATAAATAACGGTGATGGATCAAGCCCTGATCTTTGGACTTGGTAAGAGTGGTCTGCTTAATTCAGACACTCTGTTCATCACCACCCCCTTTTCTGAATCGTTTTTGGCCACTATAGGTGTGGCAGGGTATACTCAGACATGAGTCCCTTTCTCACTGCACCATCAGGATTCAAGCAAGCCGGGCCGAAGAAGGCTGAAATGCCAGAAACCGGTCCTCGGTAGCCTGTCTCCTTTCTGGTGAAGAATTGGCTTGGTAGTTTAGTCTGCCCTTTTCCCATGATGCACTGGGCCAGGGACAGACTGATTTGCATATAGCCAGGTTCTGAGCTGGGATGGTGCAGTGAGATAAATAACGGTGATGGATCAAGCCCTGATCTTTGGACTGGGTAAGAGTGGTCTGCTTAATTCAGCCACTCTGTTCATCACCACCCCCTTTTTTGAATCGTTTTTGGCCACTATAGGTGTGGCAGGGTATACTCAGACATGAGTCCCTTTCTCACTGCACCATCAGGATTCAAGCAAGCCGGGCCGAAGAAGGCTGAAATGCCAGAAACCGGTCTCCAGTAGCTTGTCTCCTTTCTGGTGAAGAATTGGCTTGGTAGTTTTGTCTGCCCTGTTCCCATGATGCACTGGGCCAGGGACAGACTGATTTGCATATAGCCAGGTTCTGAGCAGGGGTGGTGCAGTGAGATAAATAACGGTGATGGATCAAGCCCTGATCTTTGGACTGGGTAAGAGTGGTCTGCTTAATTCAGACACTCTGTTCATCACCACCCCCTTTTCTCAATCGTTTTTGGCCACTATAGGTGTGGCAGGGTATACTCAGACATGAGTCCCTTTCTCACTGCACCATCAGGATTCAAGCAAGCCGGGCCGAAGAAGGCTGAAATGCCAGAAACCGGTCCCCGGTAGCTTGTCTCCTTTCTGGTGAAGAATTGGCTTGGTAGTTTAGTCTGCCCTGTTCCCATGATGCACTGGGCCAGGGACAGACTGATTTGCATATAGCCAGGTTCTGAGCTGGGATGGTGCAGTGAGATAAATAACGGTGATGGATCAAGCCCTGATCTTTGGACTTGGTAAGAGTGGTCTGCTTAATTCAGACACTCTGTTCATCACCACCCCCTTTTATGAATCATTTTTGGCCACTATAGGTGTGGCAGGGTATACTCAGACATGAGTCCCTTTCTCACTGCACCATCAGGATTCAAGCAAGCCGGGCCGAAGAAGGCTGAAATGCCAGAAACCGGTCCCCGGTAGCTTGTCTCCTTTCTGGTGAAGAATTGGCTTGGTAGTTTAGTCTGCCCTGTTCCCATGATGCACTGGGCCAGGGACAGACTGATTTGCATATAGCCAGGTTCTGAGCTGGGATGGTGCAGTGAGATAAATAATGGTGATGGATCAAGCCCTGATCTTTGGACTGGGTAAGAGTGGTCTGCTTAATTCAGACACTCTGTTCATCACCACCCCCTTTTCTGAATCGTTTTTGGCCACTATAGGTGTGGCAGGGTATACTCAGACATGAGTCTCTTTCTCACTGCACCATCAGGATTCAAGCAAGCCGGGCCGAAGAAGGTTGAAATGCCAGAAACCGGTCCCCGGTAGCTTGTCTCCTTTCTGGTGAAGAATTGGCTTGGTAGTTTAGTCTGCCCTGTTCCCATGATGCACTGGGCCAGGGACAGACTGATTTGCATATAGCCAGGTTCTGAGCTGGGATGGTGCAGTGAGATAAATAACGGTGATGGATCAAGCCCTGATCTTTGGACTGGGTAAGAGTGGTCTGCTTAATTCAGAAACTCTGTTCATCACCACCCCCTTTTCTGAATCGTTTTTGGCCACTATAGGTGTGGCAGGGTATACTCAGACATGAGTCCCTTTCTCACTGCACCATCAGGATTCAAGCAAGCCGGGCCGAAGAAGGCTGAAATGCCAGAAACCGGTCTCCGGTAGCTTGTCTCCTTTCTGGTGAAGAATTGGCTTGGTAGTTTTGTCTGCCCTGTTCCCATGATGCACTGGGCCAGGGACAGACTGATTTGCATATAGCCAGGTTCTGAGCTGGGATGGTGCAGTGAGATAAATAACGGTGATGGATCAAGCCCTGATCTTTGGACTGGGTAAGAGTGGTCTGCTTAATTCAGACACTCTGTTCATCACCACCCCCTTTTCTGAATCGTTTTTGGCCACTATAGGTGTGGCAGGGTATACTCAGACATGAGTCCCTTTCTCACTGCACCATCAGGATTCAAGCAAGCCGGGCCGAAGAAGGCTGAAATGCCAGAAACCGGTCCCCGGTAGCTTGTCTCCTTTCTGGTGAAGAATTGGCTTGGTAGTTTAGTCTGCCTTGTTCCCTTGATGCACTGGGCCAGGGACAGACTGATTTGCATATAGCCAGGTTCTGAGCTGGGATGGTGCAGTGAGATAAATAACGGTGATGGATCAAGCCCTGATCTTTGGACTGGGTAAGAGTGGTCTGCTTAATTCAGACACTCTATTCATCACCACCCCCTTTTCTGAATCGTTTTTGGCCACTATAGCTGTGGCAGGGTATACTCAGACATGAGTCCCTTTCTCACTGCACCATCAGGATTCAAGCAAGCCGGGCCGAAGAAGGCTGAAATGCCAGAAACCGGTCCCCGGTAGCTTGTCTCCTTTCTGGTGAAGAATTGGCTTGGTAGTTTAGTCTGCCCTGTTCCCATGATGCACTGGGCCAGGGACAGACTGATTTGCATATAGCCAGGTTCTGAGCTGGGATGGTGCAGTGAGATAAATAACGGTGATGGATCAAGCCCTGATCTTTGGACTTGGTAAGAGTGGTCTGCTTAATTCAGACACTCTGTTCATCACCACCCCCTTTTCTGAATCGTTTTTGGCCACTATAGGTGTGGCAGGGTATACTCAGACATGAGTCCCTTTCTCACTGCACCATCAGGATTCAAGCAAGCCGGGCCGAAGAAGGCTGAAATGCCAGAAACCGGTCCCCGGTAGCTTGTCTCCTTTCTGGTGAAGAATTGGCTTGGTAGTTTAGTCTGCCCTGTTCCCATGATGCACTGGGCCAGGGACAGACTGATTTGCATATAGCCAGGTTCTGAGCTGGGATGGTGCAGTGGGATAAATAATGGTGATGGATCAAGCCCTGATCTTTGGACTGGGTAAGAGTGGTCTGCTTAATTCAGACACTCTGTTCATCACCACCCCCTTTTCTGAATCGTTTTTGGCCACTATAGGTGTGGCAGGGTATACTCAGACATGAGTCCCTTTCTCACTGCACCATCAGGATTCAAGCAAGCCGGGCCGAAGAAGGTTGAAATGCCAGAAACCGGTCTCCGGTAGCTTGTCTCCTTTCTGGTGAAGAATTGGCTTGGTAGTTTAGTCTGCCCTGTTCCCATGATGCACTGGGCCAGGGACAGACTGATTTGCATATAGCCAGGTTCTGAGCTGGGATGGTGCAGTGAGATAAATAACGGTGATGGATCAAGCCCTGATCTTTGGACTGGGTAAGAGTGGTCTGCTTAATTCAGAAACTCTGTTCATCACCACCCCCTTTTCTGAATCGTTTTTGGCCACTATAGGTGTGGTAGGGTATACTCAGACATGAGTCCCTTTCTCACTGCACCATCAGGATTCAAGCAAGCCGGGCCGAAGAAGGCTGAAATGCCAGAAACCGGTCCCCGGTAGCTTGTCTCCTTTCTGGTGAAGAATTGGCTTGGTAGTTTAGTCTGCCTTGTTCCCTTGATGCACTGGGCCAGGGACAGACTGATTTGCATATAGCCAGGTTCTGAGCTGGGATGGTGCAGTGAGATAAATAACGGTGATGGATCAAGCCCTGATCTTTGGACTGGGTAAGAGTGGTCTGCTTAATTCAGACACTCTGTTCATCACCACCCCCTTTTCTGAATCGTTTTTGGCCACTATAGCTGTGGCAGGGTATACTCAGACATGAGTCCCTTTCTCACTGCACCATCAGGATTCAAGCAAGCCGGGCCGAAGAAGGCTGAAATGCCAGAAACCGGTCCCCGGTAGCTTGTCTCCTTTCTGGTGAAGAATTGGCTTGGTAGTTTAGTCTGCCCTGTTCCCATGATGCACTGGGCCAGGGACAGACTGATTTGCATATAGCCAGGTTCTGAGCTGGGATGGTGCAGTGAGATAAATAACGGTGATGGATCAAGCCCTGATCTTTGGACTTGGTAAGAGTGGTCTGCTTAATTCAGACACTCTGTTCATCACCACCCCCTTTTCTGAATCGTTTTTGGCCACTATAGGTGTGGCAGGGTATACTCAGACATGAGTCCCTTTCTCACTGCACCATCAGGATTCAAGCAAGCCGGGCCGAAGAAGGCTGAAATGCCAGAAACCGGTCCCCGGTAGCTTGTCTCCTTTCTGGTGAAGAATTGGCTTGGTAGTTTAGTCTGCCCTGTTCCCATGATGCACTGGGCCAGGGACAGACTGATTTGCATATAGCCAGGTTCTGAGCTGGGATGGTGCAGTGAGATAAATAATGGTGATGGATCAAGCCCTGATCTTTGGACTGGGTAAGAGTGGTCTGCTTAATTCAGACACTCTGTTCATCACCACCCCCTTTTCTGAATCGTTTTTGGCCACTATAGGTGTGGCAGGGTATACTCAGACATGAGTCCCTTTCTCACTGCACCATCAGGATTCAAGCAAGCCGGGCCGAAGAAGGTTGAAATGCCAGAAACCGGTCTCCGGTAGCTTGTCTCCTTTCTGGTGAAGAATTGGCTTGGTAGTTTAGTCTGCCCTGTTCCCATGATGCACTGGGCCAGGGACAGACTGATTTGCATATAGCCAGGTTCTGAGCTGGGATGGTGCAGTGAGATAAATAACGGTGATGGATCAAGCCCTGATCTTTGGACTGGGTAAGAGTGGTCTGCTTAATTCAGAAACTCTGTTCATCACCACCCCCTTTTCTCAATCGTTTTTGGCCACTATAGGTGTGGTAGGGTATACTCAGACATGAGTCCCTTTCTCACTGCACCATCAGGATTCAAGCAAGCCGGGCCGAAGAAGGCTGAAATGCCAGAAACCGGTCCCCGGTAGCTTGTCTCCTTTCTGGTGAAGAATTGGCTTGGTAGTTTAGTCTGCCCTGTTCCCATGATGCACTGGGCCAGGGACAGACTGATTTGCATATAGCCAGGTTCTGAGCTGGGATGGTGCAGTGAGATAAATAACGGTGATGGATCAAGCCCTGATCTTTGGACTGGGTAAGAGTGGTCTGCTTAATTCAGACACTCTGTTCATCACCACCCCCTTTTCTGAATCGTTTTTGGCCACTATAGGTGTGGCAGGGTATACTCAGACATGAGTCCCTTTCTCACTGCACCATCAGGATTCAAGCAAGCCGGGCCGAAGAGGGCTGAAATGCCAGAAAATGGTCCCCGGTAACTTGTCTCCCTTCTGGTGAAGAATTGGCTTGGTAGTTTAGTCTGCCCTGTTCCCATGATGCACTGGGCCAGGGACAGACTGATTTGCATATAGCTAGGTTCTGAGCTGGGATGGTGCAGTGAGATAAATAACGGTGATGGATCAAGCCCTGATCTTTGGACTGGGTAAGAGTGGTCTGCTTAATTCAGACACTCTGTTCATCACCACCCCCTTTTCTGAATCGTTTTTGGCCACTATAGGTGTGGCAGGGTATACTCAGACATGAGTCCCTTTCTCACTGCACCATCAGGATTCAAGCAAGCCGGGCAAAAGAAGGCTGAAATGCCAGAAACCGGTCCCCGGTAGCTTGTCTCCTTTCTGGTGAAGAATTGGCTTGGTAGTTTAGTCTGCCCTGTTCCCATGATGCACTGGGCCAGGGACAGACTGATTTGCATATAGCCAGGTTCTGAGCTGGGATGGTGCAGTGAGATAAATAACGGTGATGGATCAAGCCCTGATCTTTGGACTGGGTAAGAGTGGTCTGCTTAATTCAGATACTCTGTTCATCACCACCCCCTTTTCTGAATCGTTTTTGGCCACTATAGGTGTGGCAGGGTATACTCAGACATGAGTCCCTTTCTCACTGCACCATCAGGATTCAAGCAAGCCGGGCCGAAGAAGGCTGAAATGCCAGAAACCGGTCCCCGGTAGCTTGTCTCCTTTCTGGTGAAGAATTGGCTTGGTAGTTTAGTCTGCCCTGTTCCCATGATGCACTGGGCCAAGGCAGACTGATTTGCATATAGCCAGGTTCTGAGCTGGGATGGTGCAGTGAGATAAATAACGGTGATGGATCAAGCCCTGATCTTTGGACTGGGTAAGAGTGGTCTGCTTAATTCAGACACTCTGTTCATCACCACCCCCTTTTCTGAATCGTTTTTGGCCACTATAGGTGTGGCAGGGTATACTCAGACATGAGTCCCTTTCTCACTGCACCATCAGGATTCAAGCAAGCCAGGCCGAAGAAGGCTGAAATGCCAGAAACCGGTCCCCGGTAGCTTGTCTCCTTTCTGGTGAAGAATTGGCTTGGTAGTTTAGTCTGCCCTGTTCCCATGATGCACTGGGCCAGGGACAGACTGATTTGCATATAGCCAGGTTCTGAGCTGGGATGGTGCAGTGAGATAAATAATGGTGATGGATCAAGCCCTGATCTTTGGACTGGGTAAGAGTGGTCTGCTTAATTCAGACACTCTGTTCATCACCACCCCCTTTTCTGAATCGTTTTTGGCCACTATAGGTGTGGCAGGGTATACTCAGACATGAGTCCCTTTCTCACTGCACCATCAGGATTCAAGCAAGCCGGGCCGAAGAAGGTTGAAATGCCAGAAACCGGTCTCCGGTAGCTTGTCTCCTTTCTGGTGAAGAATTGGCTTGGTAGTTTAGTCTGCCCTGTTCCCATGATGCACTGGGCCAGGGACAGACTGATTTGCATATAGCCAGGTTCTGAGCTGGGATGGTGCAGTGAGATAAATAACGGTGATGGATCAAGCCCTGATCTTTGGACTGGGTAAGAGTGGTCTGCTTAATTCAGAAACTCTGTTCATCACCACCCCCTTTTCTGAATCGTTTTTGGCCACTATAGGTGTGGTAGGGTATACTCAGACATGAGTCCCTTTCTCACTGCACCATCAGGATTCAAGCAAGCCGGGCCGAAGAAGGCTGAAATGCCAGAAACCGGTCCCCGGTAGCTTGTCTCCTTTCTGGTGAAGAATTGGCTTGGTAGTTTAGTCTGCCTTGTTCCCTTGATGCACTGGGCCAGGGACAGACTGATTTGCATATAGCCAGGTTCTGAGCTGGGATGGTGCAGTGAGATAAATAACGGTGATGGATCAAGCCCTGATCTTTGGACTGGGTAAGAGTGGTCTGCTTAATTCAGACACTCTGTTCATCACCACCCCCTTTTCTGAATCGTTTTTGGCCACTATAGCTGTGGCAGGGTATACTCAGACATGAGTCCCTTTCTCACTGCACCATCAGGATTCAAGCAAGCCGGGCCGAAGAAGGCTGAAATGCCAGAAACCGGTCCCCGGTAGCTTGTCTCCTTTCTGGTGAAGAATTGGCTTGGTAGTTTAGTCTGCCCTGTTCCCATGATGCACTGGGCCAGGGACAGACTGATTTGCATATAGCCAGGTTCTGAGCTGGGATGGTGCAGTGAGATAAATAACGGTGATGGATCAAGCCCTGATCTTTGGACTTGGTAAGAGTGGTCTGCTTAATTCAGACACTCTGTTCATCACCACCCCCTTTTCTGAATCGTTTTTGGCCACTATAGGTGTGGCAGGGTATACTCAGACATGAGTCCCTTTCTCACTGCACCATCAGGATTCAAGCAAGCCGGGCCGAAGAAGGCTGAAATGCCAGAAACCGGTCCCCGGTAGCTTGTCTCCTTTCTGGTGAAGAATTGGCTTGGTAGTTTAGTCTGCCCTGTTCCCATGATGCACTGGGCCAGGGACAGACTGATTTGCATATAGCCAGGTTCTGAGCTGGGATGGTGCAGTGAGATAAATAATGGTGATGGATCAAGCCCTGATCTTTGGACTGGGTAAGAGTGGTCTGCTTAATTCAGACACTCTGTTCATCACCACCCCCTTTTCTGAATCGTTTTTGGCCACTATAGGTGTGGCAGGGTATACTCAGACATGAGTCCCTTTCTCACTGCACCATCAGGATTCAAGCAAGCCGGGCCGAAGAAGGTTGAAATGCCAGAAACCGGTCTCCGGTAGCTTGTCTCCTTTCTGGTGAAGAATTGGCTTGGTAGTTTAGTCTGCCCTGTTCCCATGATGCACTGGGCCAGGGACAGACTGATTTGCATATAGCCAGGTTCTGAGCTGGGATGGTGCAGTGAGATAAATAACGGTGATGGATCAAGCCCTGATCTTTGGACTGGGTAAGAGTGGTCTGCTTAATTCAGAAACTCTGTTCATCACCACCCCCTTTTCTCAATCGTTTTTGGCCACTATAGGTGTGGTAGGGTATACTCAGACATGAGTCCCTTTCTCACTGCACCATCAGGATTCAAGCAAGCCGGGCCGAAGAAGGCTGAAATGCCAGAAACCGGTCCCCGGTAGCTTGTCTCCTTTCTGGTGAAGAATTGGCTTGGTAGTTTAGTCTGCCCTGTTCCCATGATGCACTGGGCCAGGGACAGACTGATTTGCATATAGCCAGGTTCTGAGCTGGGATGGTGCAGTGAGATAAATAACGGTGATGGATCAAGCCCTGATCTTTGGACTGGGTAAGAGTGGTCTGCTTAATTCAGACACTCTGTTCATCACCACCCCCTTTTCTGAATCGTTTTTGGCCACTATAGGTGTGGCAGGGTATACTCAGACATGAGTCCCTTTCTCACTGCACCATCAGGATTCAAGCAAGCCGGGCCGAAGAAGGCTGAAATGCCAGAAAATGGTCCCCGGTAACTTGTCTCCTTTCTGGTGAAGAATTGGCTTGGTAGTTTAGTCTGCCCTGTTCCCATGATGCACTGGGCCAGGGACAGACTGATTTGCATATAGCCAGGTTCTGAGCTGGGATGGTGCAGTGAGATAAATAACGGTGATGGATCAAGCCCTGATCTTTGGACTGGGTAAGAGTGGTCTGCTTAATTCAGATACTCTGTTCATCACCACCCCCTTTTCTGAATCGTTTTTGGCCACTATAGGTGTGGCAGGGTATACTCAGACATGAGTCCCTTTCTCACTGCACCATCAGGATTCAAGCAAGCCGGGCCGAAGAAGGCTGAAATGCCAGAAACCGGTCCCCGGTAGCTTGTCTCCTTTCTGGTGAAGAATTGGCTTGGTAGTTTAGTCTGCCCTGTTCCCATGATGCACTGGGCCAAGGCAGACTGATTTGCATATAGCCAGGTTCTGAGCTGGGATGGTGCAGTGAGATAAATAACGGTGATGGATCAAGCCCTGATCTTTGGACTGGGTAAGAGTGGTCTGCTTAATTCAGACACTCTGTTCATCACCACCCCCTTTTCTGAATCGTTTTTGGCCACTATAGGTGTGGCAGGGTATACTCAGACATGAGTCCCTTTCTCACTGCACCATCAGGATTCAAGCAAGCCAGGCCGAAGAAGGCTGAAATGCCAGAAACCGGTCCCCGGTAGCTTGTCTCCTTTCTGGTGAAGAATTGGCTTGGTAGTTTAGTCTGCCCTGTTCCCATGATGCACTGGGCCAGGGACAGACTGATTTGCATATAGCCAGGTTCTGAGCTGGGATGGTGCAGTGAGATAAATAATGGTGATGGATCAAGCCCTGATCTTTGGACTGGGTAAGAGTGGTCTGCTTAATTCAGACACTCTGTTCATCACCACCCCCTTTTCTGAATCGTTTTTGGCCACTATAGGTGTGGGAGGGTATACTCAGACATGAGTCCCTTTCTCACTGCACCATCAGGATTCAAGCAAGCCGGGCCGAAGAAGGTTGAAATGCCAGAAACCGGTCTCCGGTAGCTTGTCTCCTTTCTGGTGAAGAATTGGCTTGGTAGTTTAGTCTGCCCTGTTCCCATGATGCACTGGGCCAGGGACAGACTGATTTGCATATAGCCAGGTTCTGAGCTGGGATGGTGCAGTGAGATAAATAACGGTGATGGATCAAGCCCTGATCTTTGGACTGGGTAAGAGTGGTCTGCTTAATTCAGAAACTCTGTTCATCACCACCCCCTTTTCTGAATCGTTTTTGGCCACTATAGGTGTGGTAGGGTATACTCAGACATGAGTCCCTTTCTCACTGCACCATCAGGATTCAAGCAAGCCGGGCCGAAGAAGGCTGAAATGCCAGAAACCGGTCCCCGGTAGCTTGTCTCCTTTCTGGTGAAGAATTGGCTTGGTAGTTTAGTCTGCCTTGTTCCCTTGATGCACTGGGCCAGGGACAGACTGATTTGCATATAGCCAGGTTCTGAGCTGGGATGGTGCAGTGAGATAAATAACGGTGATGGATCAAGCCCTGATCTTTGGACTGGGTAAGAGTGGTCTGCTTAATTCAGACACTCTGTTCATCACCACCCCCTTTTCTGAATCGTTTTTGGCCACTATAGCTGTGGCAGGGTATACTCAGACATGAGTCCCTTTCTCACTGCACCATCAGGATTCAAGCAAGCCGGGCCGAAGAAGGCTGAAATGCCAGAAACCGGTCCCCGGTAGCTTGTCTCCTTTCTGGTGAAGAATTGGCTTGGTAGTTTAGTCTGCCCTGTTCCCATGATGCACTGGGCCAGGGACAGACTGATTTGCATATAGCCAGGTTCTGAGCTGGGATGGTGCAGTGAGATAAATAACGGTGATGGATCAAGCCCTGATCTTTGGACTTGGTAAGAGTGGTCTGCTTAATTCAGACACTCTGTTCATCACCACCCCCTTTTCTGAATCGTTTTTGGCCACTATAGGTGTGGCAGGGTATACTCAGACATGAGTCCCTTTCTCACTGCACCATCAGGATTCAAGCAAGCCGGGCCGAAGAAGGCTGAAATGCCAGAAACCGGTCCCCGGTAGCTTGTCTCCTTTCTGGTGAAGAATTGGCTTGGTAGTTTAGTCTGCCCTGTTCCCATGATGCACTGGGCCAGGGACAGACTGATTTGCATATAGCCAGGTTCTGAGCTGGGATGGTGCAGTGAGATAAATAATGGTGATGGATCAAGCCCTGATCTTTGGACTGGGTAAGAGTGGTCTGCTTAATTCAGACACTCTGTTCATCACCACCCCCTTTTCTGAATCGTTTTTGGCCACTATAGGTGTGGCAGGGTATACTCAGACATGAGTCCCTTTCTCACTGCACCATCAGGATTCAAGCAAGCCGGGCCGAAGAAGGTTGAAATGCCAGAAACCGGTCTCCGGTAGCTTGTCTCCTTTCTGGTGAAGAATTGGCTTGGTAGTTTAGTCTGCCCTGTTCCCATGATGCACTGGGCCAGGGACAGACTGATTTGCATATAGCCAGGTTCTGAGCTGGGATGGTGCAGTGAGATAAATAACGGTGATGGATCAAGCCCTGATCTTTGGACTGGGTAAGAGTGGTCTGCTTAATTCAGAAACTCTGTTCATCACCACCCCCTTTTCTCAATCGTTTTTGGCCACTATAGGTGTGGTAGGGTATACTCAGACATGAGTCCCTTTCTCACTGCACCATCAGGATTCAAGCAAGCCGGGCCGAAGAAGGCTGAAATGCCAGAAACCGGTCCCCGGTAGCTTGTCTCCTTTCTGGTGAAGAATTGGCTTGGTAGTTTAGTCTGCCCTGTTCCCATGATGCACTGGGCCAGGGACAGACTGATTTGCATATAGCCAGGTTCTGAGCTGGGATGGTGCAGTGAGATAAATAACGGTGATGGATCAAGCCCTGATCTTTGGACTGGGTAAGAGTGGTCTGCTTAATTCAGACACTCTGTTCATCACCACCCCCTTTTCTGAATCGTTTTTGGCCACTATAGGTGTGGCAGGGTATACTCAGACATGAGTCCCTTTCTCACTGCACCATCAGGATTCAAGCAAGCCGGGCCGAAGAAGGCTGAAATGCCAGAAAATGGTCCCCGGTAACTTGTCTCCCTTCTGGTGAAGAATTGGCTTGGTAGTTTAGTCTGCCCTGTTCCCATGATGCACTGGGCCAGGGACAGACTGATTTGCATATAGCTAGGTTCTGAGCTGGGATGGTGCAGTGAGATAAATAACGGTGATGGATCAAGCCCTGATCTTTGGACTGGGTAAGAGTGGTCTGCTTAATTCAGACACTCTGTTCATCACCACCCCCTTTTCTGAATCGTTTTTGGCCACTATAGGTGTGGCAGGGTATACTCAGACATGAGTCCCTTTCTCACTGCACCATCAGGATTCAAGCAAGCCGGGCAAAAGAAGGCTGAAATGCCAGAAACCGGTCCCCGGTAGCTTGTCTCCTTTCTGGTGAAGAATTGGCTTGGTAGTTTAGTCTGCCCTGTTCCCATGATGCACTGGGCCAGGGACAGACTGATTTGCATATAGCCAGGTTCTGAGCTGGGATGGTGCAGTGAGATAAATAACGGTGATGGATCAAGCCCTGATCTTTGGACTGGGTAAGAGTGGTCTGCTTAATTCAGAAACTCTGTTCATCACCACCCCCTTTTCTGAATCGTTTTTGGCCACTATAGGTGTGGCAGGGTATACTCAGACATGAGTCCCTTTCTCACTGCACCATCAGGATTCAAGCAAGCCGGGCCGAAGAAGGCTGAAATGCCAGAAACCGGTCCCCGGTAGCTTGTCTCCTTTCTGGTGAAGAATTGGCTTGGTAGTTTAGTCTGCCCTGTTCCCATGATGCACTGGGCCAAGGCAGACTGATTTGCATATAGCCAGGTTCTGAGCTGGGATGGTGCAGTGAGATAAATAACGGTGATGGATCAAGCCCTGATCTTTGGACTGGGTAAGAGTGGTCTGCTTAATTCAGACACTCTGTTCATCACCACCCCCTTTTCTGAATCGTTTTTGGCCACTATAGCTGTGGCAGGGTATACTCAGACATGAGTCCCTTTCTCACTGCACCATCAGGATTCAAGCAAGCCGGGCCGAAGAAGGCTGAAATGCCAGAAACCGGTCCCCGGTAGCTTGTCTCCTTTCTGGTGAAGAATTGGCTTGGTAGTTTAGTCTGCCCGGTTCCCATGATGCACTGGGCCAGGGACAGACTGATTTGCATATAGCCAGGTTCTGAGCTGGGATGGTGCAGTGAGATAAATAACGGTGATGGATCAAGCCCTGATCTTTGGACTTGGTAAGAGTGGTCTGCTTAATTCAGACACTCTGTTCATCACCACCCCCTTTTCTGAATCGTTTTTGGCCACTATAGGTGTGGCAGGGTATACTCAGACATGAGTCCCTTTCTCACTGCACCATCAGGATTCAAGCAAGCCAGGCCGAAGAAGGCTGAAATGCCAGAAACCGGTCCCCGGTAGCTTGTCTCCTTTCTGGTGAAGAATTGGCTTGGTAGTTTAGTCTGCCCTGTTCCCATGATGCACTGGGCCAGGGACAGACTGATTTGCATATAGCCAGGTTCTGAGCTGGGATGGTGCAGTGAGATAAATAATGGTGATGGATCAAGCCCTGATCTTTGGACTGGGTAAGAGTGGTCTGCTTAATTCAGACACTCTGTTCATCACCACCCCCTTTTCTGAATCGTTTTTGGCCACTATAGGTGTGGCAGGGTATACTCAGACATGAGTCCCTTTCTCACTGCACCATCAGGATTCAAGCAAGCCGGGCCGAAGAAGGTTGAAATGCCAGAAACCGGTCTCCGGTAGCTTGTCTCCTTTCTGGTGAAGAATTGGCTTGGTAGTTTAGTCTGCCCTGTTCCCATGATGCACTGGGCCAGGGACAGACTGATTTGCATATAGCCAGGTTCTGAGCTGGGATGGTGCAGTGAGATAAATAACGGTGATGGATCAAGCCCTGATCTTTGGACTGGGTAAGAGTGGTCTGCTTAATTCAGAAACTCTGTTCATCACCACCCCCTTTTCTGAATCGTTTTTGGCCACTATAGGTGTGGTAGGGTATACTCAGACATGAGTCCCTTTCTCACTGCACCATCAGGATTCAAGCAAGCCGGGCCGAAGAAGGCTGAAATGCCAGAAACCGGTCCCCGGTAGCTTGTCTCCTTTCTGGTGAAGAATTGGCTTGGTAGTTTAGTCTGCCCTGTTCCCATGATGCACTGGGCCAGGGACAGACTGATTTGCATATAGCCAGGTTCTGAGCTGGGATGGTGCAGTGAGATAAATAACGGTGATGGATCAAGCCCTGATCTTTGGACTGGGTAAGAGTGGTCTGCTTAATTCAGACACTCTGTTCATCACCACCCCCTTTTCTGAATCGTTTTTGGCCACTATAGGTGTGGCAGGGTATACTCAGACATGAGTCCCTTTCTCACTGCACCATCAGGATTCAAGCAAGCCGGGCCGAAGAAGGCTGAAATGCCAGAAAACGGTCCCCGGTAACTTGTCTACCTTCTGGTGAAGAATTGGCTTGGTAGTTTAGTCTGCCCTGTTCCCATGATGCACTGGGCCAGGGACAGACTGATTTGCATATAGCTAGGTTCTGAGCTGGGATGGTGCAGTGAGATAAATAACGGTGATGGATCAAGCCCTGATCTTTGGACTGGGTAAGAGTGGTCTGCTTAATTCAGACACTCTGTTCATCACCACCCCCTTTTCTGAATCGTTTTTGGCCACTATAGGTGTGGCAGGGTATACTCAGACATGAGTCCCTTTCTCACTGCACCATCAGGAGTCAAGCAAGCCGGGCCGAAGAAGGCTGAAATGCCAGAAACCGGTCCCCGGTAGCTTGTCTCCTTTCTGGTGAAAAATTGGCTTGGTAGTTTAGTCTGCCCTGTTCCCATGATGCACTGGGCCAGGGACAGACTGATTTGCATATAGCCAGGTTCTGAGCTGGGATGGTGCAGTGAGATAAATAACGGTGATGGATCAAGCCCTGATCTTTGGACTTGGTAAGAGTGGTCTGCTTAATTCAGACACTCTGTTCATCACCACCCCCTTTTCTGAATCATTTTTGGCCACTATAGGTGTGGCAGGGTATACTCAGACATGAGTCCCTTTCTCACTGCACCATCAGGATTCAAGCAAGCCGGGCCGAAGAAGGCTGAAATGCCAGAAACCGGTCCCCGGTAGCTTGTCTCCTTTCTGGTGAAGAATTGGCTTGGTAGTTTAGTCTGCCCTGTTCCCATGATGCACTGGGCCAGGGACAGACTGATTTGCATATAGCCAGGTTCTGAGCTGGGATGGTGCAGTGAGATAAATAATGGTGATGGATCAAGCCCTGATCTTTGGACTGGGTAAGAGTGGTCTGCTTAATTCAGACACTCTGTTCATCACCACCCCCTTTTCTGAATCGTTTTTGGCCACTATAGGTGTGGCAGGGTATACTCAGACATGAGTCTCTTTCTCACTGCACCATCAGGATTCAAGCAAGCCGGGCCGAAGAAGGTTGAAATGCCAGAAACCGGTCCCCGGTAGCTTGTCTCCTTTCTGGTGAAGAATTGGCTTGGTAGTTTAGTCTGCCCTGTTCCCATGATGCACTGGGCCGGGGACAGACTGATTTGCATATAGCCAGGTTCTGAGCTGGGATGGTGCAGTGAGATAAATAACGGTGATGGATCAAGCCCTGATCTTTGGACTGGGTAAGAGTGGTCTGCTTAATTCAGAAACTCTGTTCATCACCACCCCCTTTTCTGAATCGTTTTTAGCCACTATAGGTGTGGCAGGGTATACTCAGACATGAGTCCCTTTCTCACTGCACCATCAGGATTCAAGCAAGCCGGGCCGAAGAAGGCTGAAATGCCAGAAACCGGTCTCCGGTAGCTTGTCTCCTTTCTGGTGAAGAATTGGCTTGGTAGTTTTGTCTGCCCTGTTCCCATGATGCACTGGGCCAGGGACAGACTGATTTGCATATAGCCAGGTTCTGAGCTGGGATGGTGCAGTGAGATAAATAACGGTGATGGATCAAGCCCTGATCTTTGGACTGGGTAAGAGTGGTCTGCTTAATTCAGACACTCTGTTCATCACCACCCCCTTTTCTGAATCGTTTTTGGCCACTATAGGTGTGGCAGGGTATACTCAGACATGAGTCCCTTTCTCACTGCACCATCAGGATTCAAGCAAGCCGGGCCGAAGAAGGCTGAAAGGCCAGAAACCGGTCCCCGGTAGCTTGTCTCCTTTCTGGTGAAGAATTGGCTTGGTAGTTTAGTCTGCCTTGTTCCCTTGATGCACTGGGCCAGGGACAGACTGATTTGCATATAGCCAGGTTCTGAGCTGGGATGGTGCAGTGAGATAAATAACGGTGATGGATCAAGCCCTGATCTTTGGACTGGGTAAGAGTGGTCTGCTTAATTCAGACACTCTATTCATCACCACCCCCTTTTCTGAATCGTTTTTGGCCACTATAGCTGTGGCAGGGTATACTCAGACATGAGTCCCTTTCTCACTGCACCATCAGGATTCAAGAAAGCCGGGCCGAAGAAGGCTGAAATGCCAGAAACCGGTCCCCGGTAGCTTGTCTCCTTTCTGGTGAAGAATTGGCTTGGTAGTTTAGTCTGCCCTGTTCCCATGATGCACTGGGCCAGGGACAGACTGATTTGCATATAGCCAGGTTCTGAGCTGGGATGGTGCAGTGAGATAAATAACGGTGATGGATCAAGCCCTGATCTTTGGACTTGGTAAGAGTGGTCTGCTTAATTCAGACACTCTGTTCATCACCACCCCCTTTTCTGAATCGTTTTTGGCCACTATAGGTGTGGCAGGGTATACTCAGACATGAGTCCCTTTCTCACTGCACCATCAGGATTCAAGCAAGCCGGGCCGAAGAAGGCTGAAATGCCAGAAACCGGTCCCCGGTAGCTTGTCTCCTTTCTGGTGAAGAATTGGCTTGGTAGTTTAGTCTGCCCTGTTCCCATGATGCACTGGGCCAGGGACAGACTGATTTGCATATAGCCAGGTTCTGAGCTGGGATGGTGCAGTGGGATAAATAATGGTGATGGATCAAGCCCTGATCTTTGGACTGGGTAAGAGTGGTCTGCTTAATTCAGACACTCTGTTCATCACCACCCCCTTTTCTGAATCGTTTTTGGCCACTATAGGTGTGGCAGGGTATACTCAGACATGAGTCCCTTTCTCACTGCACCATCAGGATTCAAGCAAGCCCGGCCGAAGAAGGTTGAAATGCCAGAAACCGGTCTCCGGTAGCTTGTCTCCTTTCTGGTGAAGAATTGGCTTGGTAGTTTAGTCTGCCCTGTTCCCATGATGCACTGGGCCAGGGACAGACTGATTTGCATATAGCCAGGTTCTGAGCTGGGATGGTGCAGTGAGATAAATAACGGTGATGGATCAAGCCCTGATCTTTGGACTGGGTAAGAGTGGTCTGCTTAATTCAGAAACTCTGTTCATCACCACCCCCTTTTCTGAATCGTTTTTGGCCACTATAGGTGTGGTAGGGTATACTCAGACATGAGCCCCTTTCTCACTGCACCATCAGGATTCAAGCAAGCCGGGCCGAAGAAGGCTGAAATGCCAGAAACCGGTCCCCGGTAGCTTGTCTCCTTTCTGGTGAAGAATTGGCTTGGTAGTTTAGTCTGCCTTGTTCCCTTGATGCACTGGGCCAGGGACAGACTGATTTGCATATAGCCAGGTTCTGAGCTGGGATGGTGCAGTGAGATAAATAACGGTGATGGATCAAGCCCTGATCTTTGGACTGGGTAAGAGTGGTCTGCTTAATTCAGACACTCTGTTCATCACCACCCCCTTTTCTGAATCGTTTTTGGCCACTATAGCTGTGGCAGGGTATACTCAGACATGAGTCCCTTTCTCACTGCACCATCAGGATTCAAGCAAGCCGGGCCGAAGAAGGCTGAAATGCCAGAAACCGGTCCCCGGTAGCTTGTCTCCTTTCTGGTGAAGAATTGGCTTGGTAGTTTAGTCTGCCCTGTTCCCATGATGCACTGGGCCAGGGACAGACTGATTTGCATATAGCCAGGTTCTGAGCTGGGATGGTGCAGTGAGATAAATAACGGTGATGGATCAAGCCCTGATCTTTGGACTTGGTAAGAGTGGTCTGCTTAATTCAGACACTCTGTTCATCACCACCCCCTTTTCTGAATCGTTTTTGGCCACTATAGGTGTGGCAGGGTATACTCAGACATGAGTCCCTTTCTCACTGCACCATCAGGATTCAAGCAAGCCGGGCCGAAGAAGGCTTAAATGCCAGAAACCGGTCCCCGGTAGCTTGTCTCCTTTCTGGTGAAGAATTGGCTTGGTAGTTTAGTCTGCCCTGTTCCCATGATGCACTGGGCCAGGGACAGACTGATTTGCATATAGCCAGGTTCTGAGCTGGGATGGTGCAGTGAGATAAATAATGGTGATGGATCAAGCCCTGATCTTTGGACTGGGTAAGAGTGGTCTGCTTAATTCAGACACTCTGTTCATCACCACCCCCTTTTCTGAATCGTTTTTGGCCACTATAGGTGTGGCAGGGTATACTCAGACATGAGTCCCTTTCTCACTGCACCATCAGGATTCAAGCAAGCCGGGCCGAAGAAGGTTGAAATGCCAGAAACCGGTCTCCGGTAGCTTGTCTCCTTTCTGGTGAAGAATTGGCTTGGTAGTTTAGTCTGCCCTGTTCCCATGATGCACTGGGCCAGGGACAGACTGATTTGCATATAGCCAGGTTCTGAGCTGGGATGGTGCAGTGAGATAAATAACGGTGATGGATCAAGCCCTGATCTTTGGACTGGGTAAGAGTGGTCTGCTTAATTCAGAAACTCTGTTCATCACCACCCCCTTTTCTCAATCGTTTTTGGCCACTATAGGTGTGGTAGGGTATACTCAGACATGAGTCCCTTTCTCACTGCACCATCAGGATTCAAGCAAGCCGGGCCGAAGAAGGCTGAAATGCCAGAAACCGGTCCCCGGTAGCTTGTCTCCTTTCTGGTGAAGAATTGGCTTGGTAGTTTAGTCTGCCCTGTTCCCATGATGCACTGGGCCAGGGACAGACTGATTTGCATATAGCCAGGTTCTGAGCTGGGATGGTGCAGTGAGATAAATAACGGTGATGGATCAAGCCCTGATCTTTGGACTGGGTAAGAGTGGTCTGCTTAATTCAGACACTCTGTTCATCACCACCCCCTTTTCTGAATCGTTTTTGGCCACTATAGGTGTGGCAGGGTATACTCAGACATGAGTCCCTTTCTCACTGCACCATCAGGATTCAAGCAAGCCGGGCCGAAGAAGGCTGAAATGCCAGAAAATGGTCCCCGGTAACTTGTCTCCCTTCTGGTGAAGAATTGGCTTGGTAGTTTAGTCTGCCCTGTTCCCATGATGCACTGGGCCAGGGACAGACTGATTTGCATATAGCTAGGTTCTGAGCTGGGATGGTGCAGTGAGATAAATAACGGTGATGGATCAAGCCCTGATCTTTGGACTGGGTAAGAGTGGTCTGCTTAATTCAGACACTCTGTTCATCACCACCCCCTTTTCTGAATCGTTTTTGGCCACTATAGGTGTGGCAGGGTATACTCAGACATGAGTCCCTTTCTCACTGCACCATCAGGATTCAAGCAAGCCGGGCAAAAGAAGGCTGAAATGCCAGAAACCGGTCCCCGGTAGCTTGTCTCCTTTCTGGTGAAGAATTGGCTTGGTAGTTTAGTCTGCCCTGTTCCCATGATGCACTGGGCCAGGGACAGACTGATTTGCATATAGCCAGGTTCTGAGCTGGGATGGTGCAGTGAGATAAATAACGGTGATGGATCAAGCCCTGATCTTTGGACTGGGTAAGAGTGGTCTGCTTAATTCAGATACTCTGTTCATCACCACCCCCTTTTCTGAATCGTTTTTGGCCACTATAGGTGTGGCAGGGTATACTCAGACATGAGTCCCTTTCTCACTGCACCATCAGGATTCAAGCAAGCCGGGCCGAAGAAGGCTGAAATGCCAGAAACCGGTCCCCGGTAGCTTGTCTCCTTTCTGGTGAAGAATTGGCTTGGTAGTTTAGTCTGCCCTGTTCCCATGATGCACTGGGCCAAGGCAGACTGATTTGCATATAGCCAGGTTCTGAGCTGGGATGGTGCAGTGAGATAAATAACGGTGATGGATCAAGCCCTGATCTTTGGACTGGGTAAGAGTGGTCTGCTTAATTCAGACACTCTGTTCATCACCACCCCCTTTTCTGAATCGTTTTTGGCCACTATAGCTGTGGCAGGGTATACTCAGACATGAGTCCCTTTCTCACTGCACCATCAGGATTCAAGCAAGCCGGGCCGAAGAAGGCTGAAATGCCAGAAACCGGTCCCCGGTAGCTTGTCTCCTTTCTGGTGAAGAATTGGCTTGGTAGTTTAGTCTGCCCGGTTCCCATGATGCACTGGGCCAGGGACAGACTGATTTGCATATAGCCAGGTTCTGAGCTGGGATGGTGCAGTGAGATAAATAACGGTGATGGATCAAGCCCTGATCTTTGGACTTGGTAAGAGTGGTCTGCTTAATTCAGACACTCTGTTCATCACCACCCCCTTTTCTGAATCGTTTTTGGCCACTATAGGTGTGGCAGGGTATACTCAGACATGAGTCCCTTTCTCACTGCACCATCAGGATTCAAGCAAGCCGGGCCGAAGAAGGCTGAAATGCCAGAAACCGGTCCCCGGTAGCTTGTCTCCTTTCTGGTGAAGAATTGGCTTGGTAGTTTAGTCTGCCCTGTTCCCATGATGCACTGGGCCAGGGACAGACTGATTTGCATATAGCCAGGTTCTGAGCTGGGATGGTGCAGTGAGATAAATAATGGTGATGGATCAAGCCCTGATCTTTGGACTGGGTAAGAGTGGTCTGCTTAATTCAGACACTCTGTTCATCACCACCCCCTTTTCTGAATCGTTTTTGGCCACTATAGGTGTGGCAGGGTATACTCAGACATGAGTCCCTTTCTCACTGCACCATCAGGATTCAAGCAAGCCGGGCCGAAGAAGGTTGAAATGCCAGAAACCGGTCTCCGGTAGCTTGTCTCCTTTCTGGTGAAGAATTGGCTTGGTAGTTTAGTCTGCCCTGTTCCCATGATGCACTGGGCCAGGGACAGACTGATTTGCATATAGCCAGGTTCTGAGCTGGGATGGTGCAGTGAGATAAATAACGGTGATGGATCAAGCCCTGATCTTTGGACTGGGTAAGAGTGGTCTGCTTAATTCAGAAACTCTGTTCATCACCACCCCCTTTTCTGAATCGTTTTTGGCCACTATAGGTGTGGTAGGGTATACTCAGACATGAGTCCCTTTCTCACTGCACCATCAGGATTCAAGCAAGCCGGGCCGAAGAAGGCTGAAATGCCAGAAACCGGTCCCCGGTAGCTTGTCTCCTTTCTGGTGAAGAATTGGCTTGGTAGTTTAGTCTGCCCTGTTCCCATGATGCACTGGGCCAGGGACAGACTGATTTGCATATAGCCAGGTTCTGAGCTGGGATGGTGCAGTGAGATAAATAACGGTGATGGATCAAGCCCTGATCTTTGGACTGGGTAAGAGTGGTCTGCTTAATTCAGACACTCTGTTCATCACCACCCCCTTTTCTGAATCGTTTTTGGCCACTATAGGTGTGGCAGGGTATACTCAGACATGAGTCCCTTTCTCACTGCACCATCAGGATTCAAGCAAGCCGGGCCGAAGAAGGCTGAAATGCCAGAAAACGGTCCCCGGTAACTTGTCTACCTTCTGGTGAAGAATTGGCTTGGTAGTTTAGTCTGCCCTGTTCCCATGATGCACTGGGCCAGGGACAGACTGATTTGCATATAGCTAGGTTCTGAGCTGGGATGGTGCAGTGAGATAAATAACGGTGATGGATCAAGCCCTGATCTTTGGACTGGGTAAGAGTGGTCTGCTTAATTCAGACACTCTGTTCATCACCACCCCCTTTTCTGAATCGTTTTTGGCCACTATAGGTGTGGCAGGGTATACTCAGACATGAGTCCCTTTCTCACTGCACCATCAGGATTCAAGCAAGCCGGGCAAAAGAAGGCTGAAATGCCAGAAACCGGTCCCCGGTAGCTTGTCTCCTTTCTGGTGAAGAATTGGCTTGGTAGTTTAGTCTGCCCTGTTCCCATGATGCACTGGGCCAGGGACAGACTGATTTGCATATAGCCAGGTTCTGAGCTGGGATGGTGCAGTGAGATAAATAACGGTGATGGATCAAGCCCTGATCTTTGGACTGGGTAAGAGTGGTCTGCTTAATTCAGATACTCTGTTCATCACCACCCCCTTTTCTGAATCGTTTTTGGCCACTATAGGTGTGGCAGGGTATACTCAGACATGAGTCCCTTTCTCACTGCACCATCAGGATTCAAGCAAGCCGGGCCGAAGAAGGCTGAAATGCCAGAAACCGGTCCCCGGTAGCTTGTCTCCTTTCTGGTGAAGAATTGGCTTGGTAGTTTAGTCTGCCCTGTTCCCATGATGCACTGGGCCAAGGCAGACTGATTTGCATATAGCCAGGTTCTGAGCTGGGATGGTGCAGTGAGATAAATAACGGTGATGGATCAAGCCCTGATCTTTGGACTGGGTAAGAGTGGTCTGCTTAATTCAGAAACTCTGTTCATCACCACCCCCTTTTCTGAATCGTTTTTGGCCACTATAGGTGTGGCAGGGTATACTCAGACATGAGTCTCTTTCTCACTGCACCATCAGGATTCAAGCAAGCCAGGCCGAAGAAGGCTGAAATGCCAGAAACCGGTCCCCGGTAGCTTGTCTCCTTTCTGGTGAAGAATTGGCTTGGTAGTTTAGTCTGCCCTGTTCCCATGATGCACTGGGCCAGGGACAGACTGATTTGCATATAGCCAGGTTCTGAGCTAGGATGGTGCAGTGAGATAAATAACGGTGATGGATCAAGCCCTGATCTTTGGACTGGGTAAGAGTGGTCTGCTTAATTCAGACACTCTGTTCATCACCACCCCCTTTTCTGAATCGTTTTTGGCCACTATAGGTGTGGCAGGGTATACTCAGACATGAGTCCCTTTCTCACTGCACCATCAGGATTCAAGCAAGCCGGGCCGAAGAAGGCTGAAATGCCAGAACCGGGCCCCGGTAGCTTGTCTCCTTTCTGGTGGAGAATTGGCTTGGTAGTTTAGTCTGCCCTGTTCCCATGATGCACTGGGCCAGGGACAGACTGATTTGCATATAGCCAGGTTCTGAGCTGCGATGGTGCAGTGAGATAAATAATGGTGATGGATCAAGCCCTGATCTTTGGACTGGGTAAGAGTGGCCTGCTTAATTCAGACACTCTGTTCATCACCACCCCCTTTTCTGAATCGTTTTTGGCCACTATAGGTGTGGCAGGGTATACTCAGACATGAGTCCCTTTCTCACTGCACCATCAGGATTCAAGCAAGCCGGGCCGAAGAAGGCTAAAATGCCAGAAACCGGTCCCCGGTAGCTTGTCTCCTTTCTGGTGAAGAATTGGCTTGGTAGTTTAGTCTGCCCTGTTCCCATGATGCACTGGGCCAGGGAGAGACTGATTTGCATATAGCCAGGTTCTGAGCTGGGATGGTGCAGTGAGATAAATAACGGTGATGGATCAAGCCCTGATCTTTGGACTGGGTAAGAGTGGTCTGCTTAATTCAGACACTCTGTTCATCACCACCCCCTTTTCTGAATCGTTTTTGGCCACTATAGGTGTGGCAGGGTATACTCAGACATGAGTCCCTTTCTCACTGCACCATCAGGATTCAAGCAAGCCGGGCCGAAGAAGGCTGAAATGCCAGAAACCGGTCCCGGTAGCTTGTCTCCTTTCTGGTGAAGAATTGGCTTGGTAGTTTAGTCTGCCCTGTTCCCATGATGCACTGGGCCAGGGACAGACTGATTTGCATATAGCCAGGTTCTGAGCTGGGATGGTGCAGTGAGATAAATAATGGTGATGGATCAAGCCCTGATCTTTGGACTGGGTAAGAGTGGTCTGCTTAATTCAGACACTCTGTTCATCACCACCCCCTTTTCTGAATCGTTTTTGGCCACTATAGGTGTGGCAGGGTATACTCAGACATGAGTCCCTTTCTCACTGCACCATCAGGATTCAAGCAAGCCGGGCCGAAGAAGGCTGAAATGCCAGAAACCGGTCCCCGGTAGCTTGTCTCCTTTCTGGTGAAGAATTGGCATGGTAGTTTAGTCTGCCCTGTTCCCATGATGCACTGGGCCAGGGACAGACTGATTTGCATATAGCCAGGTTCTGAGCTGGGATGGTGCAGTGAGATAAATGATGGTGATGGATCAAGCCCTGATCTTTGGACTGGGTAAGAGTGGTGTGCTTAATTCAGACACTCTGTTCATCACCACCCCCTTTTCTGGATCGTTTTTGGCCACTATAGGTGTGGCAGGGTATACTCAGACATGAGTCCCTTTCTCACTGCACCATCAGGATTCAAGCAAGCCGGGCCGAAGAAGGCTGAAATGCCAGAAACCGGTCCCCGGTAGCTTGTCTCCTTTCTGGTGAAGAATTGGCTTGGTAGTTTACTCTGCCCTGTTCCCATGATGCACTGAGCCAGGGACAGACTGATTTGCATATAGCCAGGTTCTGAGCTGGGATGGTGCAGTGAGATAAATAACGGTGATGGATCAAGCCCTGATCTTTGGACTGGGTAAGAGTGGTCTGCTTAATTAAGAAACTCTGTTCATCACCACCCCCTTTTCTGAATCGTGTTTGGCCACTATAGGTGTGGCAGGGTATACTCAGACATGAGTCCCTTTCTCACTGCACCATCAGTATTCAAGCAAGCCGGGCCGAAGAAGGCTGAAATGCCAGAAACCGGTCCCCGGTAGCTTGTCTCCTCTCTGGTGAAGAATTGGCTTGGTAGTTTAGTCTGCCCTGTTCCCATCATGCACTGGGCCAGGACAGACTGATTTGCATATAGCCAGGTTCTGAGCTGGGATGGTGCAGTGAGATAAATAACGGTGATGGATCAAGCCCTGATCTTTGGACTGGGTAAGAGTGGTCTGCTTAATTCAGAAACTCTGTTCATCACCACCCCCTTTTCTGAATCGTTTTTGGCCACTATAGGTGTGGCAGGGTATACTCAGACATGAGTCCCTTTCTCACTGCACCATCAGGATTCAAGCAAGCCGGGCCGAAGAAGGCTGAAATGCCAGAAACCGGTCCCCGGTAGCTTGTCTCCTTTCTGGTGAAGAATTGGCTTGGTAGTTTAGTCTGCCCTGTTCCCATGATGCACTGGGCCAGGGAGAGACTGATTTTCATATAGCCAGGTTCTGAGCTGGGATGGTGCAGTGAGATAAATAACGGTGATGGATCAAGCCCTGATCTTTGGACTTGGTAAGAGTGGTCTGCTTAATTCAGACACTCTGTTCATCACCACCCCCTTTTCTGAATCGTTTTTGGCCACTATAGGTGTGGCAGGGTATACTCAGACATGAGTCCCTTTCTCACTGCACCATCAGGATTCAAGCAAGCCGGGCCGAAGAAGGCTGAAATGCCAGAAACCAGTCCCGGTAGCTTGTCTCCTTTCTGGTGAAGAATTGGCTTGGTAGTTTAGTCTGCCCTGTTCCCATGATGCACTGGGCCAGGGACAGACTGGTTTGCATATAGCCAGGTTCTGAGCTGGGATGGTGCAGTGAGATAAATAATGGTGATGGATCAAGCCCTGATCTTTGGACTGGGTAAGAGTGGTCTGCTTAATTCAGACACTCTGTTCATCACCACCCCCTTTTCTGAATCGTTTTTGGCCACTATAGGTGTGGCAGGGTATACTCAGACATGAGTCCCTTTCTCACTGCACCATCAGGATTCAAGCAAGCCGGGCCGAAGAAGGCTGAAATGCCAGAAACCGGTCCCCGGTAACTTGTCTCCTTTCTGGTGAAGAATTGGCTTGGTAGTTTAGTCTGCCCTGTTCCCATGATGCACTGGGCCAGGGACAGACTGATTTGCATATAGCCAGGTTCTGAGCTGGGATGGTGCAGTGAGATAAATAACGGTGATGTATCAAGCCCTGATCTTTGGACTGGGTAAGAGTGGTCTGCTTAATTCAGACACTCTGTTCATCACCACCCCCTTTTCTGAATCGTTTTTGGCCACTATAGGTGTGGCAGGGTATACTCTGACATGAGTCCCTTTCTCACTGCACCATCAGGATTCAAGCAAGCCGGGCCGAAGAAGGCTGAAATGCCAGAAACCGGTCCCCGGTAGCTTGTCTCCTTTCTGGTGAAGGATTGGCTTGGTAGTTTAGTCTGCCCTGTTCCCATGATCCACTGGGCCAGGGACAGACTGATTTGCATATAGCCAGGTTCTGAGCTGGGATGGTGCAGTGAGATAAATAACGGTGATGGATCAAGCCCTGATCTTTGGACTAGTTAAGAGTGGTCTGCTTAATTCAGACACTCTGTTCATCACCACCCCCTTTTCTGAATCGTTTTTGGCCACTATAGGTGTGGCAGGGTATACTCAGACATGAGTCCTTTTCTCACTGCACCATCAGGATTCAAGCAAGCCGAGCCGAAGAAGGCTGAAATGCCAGAAACCGGTCCCCGGTAGCTGGTCTCCTTGGAGTTCTGGACTTTTTTGGTACTGTCCAGAGGTGTCAGGGACAACACCCGAAGACCCCTGAGTTCTACCTGTCTCGGTGCACAAATAACCAGAAACACGGGCTTCTCGATGGTGGCGTCAAAGACCAAAGGTTTATTACTGCAGGGACACAGAAGTCACAGAAACTACACACGGGCAGAATCTAGGAGACTGTTCAATTTGTACAAAATGGGTTGCTCCTTAAATACTAAATTTTCAGCTTGGGGCAAATTCTTTACATGCTAATACATTTCTAAATCTTCGTGTCCTAAACAATAAATATTTGGCGTTACACAAGAATCATCCACAATATCTGATGTCAAAACATTACGAACGAGGGGTTCCCACTGTTCCATCATAATCCCATGTCAACTTTTCATTCAGGAGCCGGACCGCCTCATCGTAAATTTCGTTACCTCCCCCTAATAAAGGCCCAGAAGGAAAGGAGCAGAGCCAGGTGCAGAAGATAGAAAAGCAGGATAAGAGATGTTTGTGGGTCGTAAATGGGCAAGGCTACCAGCTTCGGCCGCCTAATCATGATCAGGCCAACGAAAACGAGAACCAGTATAGCAGGACTGGCCTCAGGCTGGGGAGGCAGCTTCTGCCGAGTCATGCGGCCACAGCGTTTTCTGTCCTAAGGTGCACGTGTCACTAGCAAGGTGAATCGCCGGCTAAAGCTTACGTGTCCTTAAGTGAAAGAGGTCACTGCGTGTTCATTGACTATGTGAGGGCAAGAATACAAAATGGCTGCCGTAATCTAAGATGGATGCCATGGGTAAATCAGAAATGTGCTTATAACAGGAGTGCTCTTGCTCGTAGCATAGTGCAAACACCAGGATATGCTAAATGGACCATTTGCGGTTCACTGATACCAAAATTATGAGTTTACGACAATGTTGAAAACATGGGTTCAAATCGTCACGGAACCTCAGCCCCTCCTTTTGCCCTTATATAGGCAATTACTCATTCTATGTCAGAGTCTATCTCAATGTTCATCAGGTCGGTGATATGTTGTTGCATCATCATCCTTTCTCGTACCTTGTCTCCAAACACAGGTGGTTTTCTAAGACAGGTTGCAGCACAGAGGCTACACAGAGCAGGACCACATTGGACAATAAGGCAGCACGAGAACAGGAATACTAGGATAACACCAATGACCATCAGAACCTTCCATCCCCACGCTGATAGCAGAGTCCAAAGCCACTCCATTAAGGACCAGTTTCCCTTGTCTACGTGAATAGAGTCGGAAATCTTGTGTAGCTTAGAGATCGCTTCGTATACTGTCGGAGCATTGTTGGGTATAAAAACACAGCAGCTCGATTGGATCATTCTACATACCCCACCTCGATCTGCAAGTATTACGTCTAGAACCATACGATTCTGTAACGTCATGAGACGATCCGCCTGAAGCTCAGCTGTTAAATTACTAAGGGCACCAGCAGTTTCTGTAATAGTAGATTCAACTACCCGTGTTAGCTGACGTAGATTTCTACTATTGGCCATAGGCCCCCAGAACGGAAGGAAACCTTTGAAGAAGTCTCCAGCTTCCTGACCAGCGGTATCTTCCTTGCTGAAAACACCTCTTGCTACTCTGGTCTTGTGATAATCTGGAGAGGCAGTGTATGTCGGAGGCAACAGTCGAGCAATATAGCATGAACCTGAAAAGTCAGCAGGCAGCCATGTATATGCTCTATCCTGACAGATGAAGTAGGTACCCCTAGCAGTAAGAAAGGCAGGGGAAGAGTGAGACGGATAAACGTAGGTCTCAACGCACTCACTCTTCCCTAGCTGAGCTCTCGGATTTCTCCCATTTCCTTGCAAACAGACTTGACCGCGGTGAGGTACGACCCAGACTGGAGTGGAGCTCTTACGCTTGCTTTCACCCAAACTAATGCTATACTCCGTGGAATTCCAACTCAGATAAACCCGTAGTTCATCTCTAGGGACAGGTGGTGAGTTATTGACATCTCTAACCATGTCAGTTATTCCCTTTATCAAGGCTTTATTAACAGATGTATACTTAGCGGAGCGTGGAGAGCGCGGGGGATAGGTTTCGAGAGCATAGACGAATATAGTTTGGAAGGCCCGACATGATCCATTATAGCTAAAAGGCAAGACCAGATAGGGAATGCCTTTATCCATAGTGTGGGGTATCAAACCACATACCCAGCAGTCTGTTGTGTTAACTACCAGTTGGTGTTGATGCAAGAGTTGTACAAAAGTGTTATTTATGAATTCTGAGCATCGAGCTTGCTCATGTTCAGGGAACGGATGAAAGGAATGGTAAGAAGCAATAGTAGAAGGAATAGGATCAAGGGGAGGTACTGTGGTTGCTACCGGTGTAAAAATTAAATGCACACCAAAGACGATTCCACCCACCAACGTTATTAAAACAATCAAAAACGTAGTTGCACATTGCATCAGAAAACATTTGCTATGAAGAATCTTGTAAAGTCTATTTCTGCGAACATAAATTACATCCTCTCGGTGCAGCCCAGGAAGCTCCATCTTCTACAACCGCTCGCGACCACTGATGATGTGTACGTAGTTGAAAATGCCTCTATCAGCCCTGGGAGTTCCCAGAACTAACAGAAAGGCCGACCTTGTGTCTGGCCCCCGCAGATTCAATTAGGCACACAGCCACGACCCTACGGCTACCCAGACGGAAAGGCAATTTAAAACAACATAACATACATGAAAAAAATACAAAATGTTAGTAAACTTCCTGGCTGGAGGTAATGTATCAAAATTCAAATATGTAAAAATAGGCAGTTTCCTGCTTTATTAGTCTTTAGAATGAGATCGTAGGTTGTATCTCAATTTTCCTGGAACCGTTTGATCCGGAAACAGTCTATTTTCAGCAGGGGTGGCAATGTTCAAATTCGCAGATGGCAAATGTTCTTTTGATGCAGAGGACAAATGTTCGGAGTTCAAAGGAGCAGTTTCAGAAGAGGGGTCAGAGTTCGGTGAATCAGTAATCAGTTCTGCATCGCTGAACGGTATGTATTTAGGAATTGGTTCAGTTTCAGAAGCACCAATTCCTTTTTTCACCCAGTTGTCGTAAGGAAGTGGAAGGGGTACACGTTTTGCGTGCGTCGCATGGATCCAGTTCTTTCTGCCAGCCACACGTATAGCAGTCCTCGTCGCCAGCAGGACCTGGAATGGTCCGACGAATTTGGGTTGGAGATTTCTGGTCCATCCAAAGTTTCTTATGACCACCTGGTCACCGGGTTTCAGCTGATGACCTGGACTCTCCGGTGGCTTTGGCAATGCATCGAAAACCTGTTGGTGAATGAGACTCAATTTAGCAGTCAAGTCGAAAAGGTAATCAATTAACATTGGATATTCCAGCTGCTTAAATTCTTTCGGTCTAGGTACCCCCCAAACATTCGCAGGTCTGCCAAATACAATCTCATAAGGACTAAGCCCTACTCGAGAATGTACAGTCGCTCTTGTGGATAACAGGGCCAAAGGCAAGGCATCTGGCCAGGACAAGCCCGTGGAGGCTTGTATCTTAGCCAGTTTCAGTTTGAGGGTGCCATTGTACCCTTCAACTAAACCTGCTGACTGGGGATGATTCGCACTGTGGAACTTTTGTCTTATTCCTAAACCTGCACACACACTCTGCATAACTTTCCCTACGAATTCACTTCCATTATCTGACCATACAATCCGTGGCATGCCTAATCTGGGGAAATATTCTTTGAGAAGGATTTTGGCAGTGGACAAAGCAGTATTGTCTTTTAGTGGATATGCTTCAATCCACCTTGAAAAAGCACAGACTACCACTAGGACGTACTTTAGATTATTGCAACGATCCATGTGAATGAAGTCTAACTGGATCACTTCAAAGGGGCAAGAAGGAGGTGCGAAGTGACCAGCGGGTGTGGGGATTCCCTTGCCAAGATTATGCATCAGGCATATCATGCAATTTCTCACCACTCTCTCTGCACACTTACTAATTCCATCATTCTTCCAGACTGGAGCCAACATTTTACATATCCCTTTAGAACTGATGTGCGCTGCTCCATGCGCCATCGTTACTACCGCAAGCACATACGCATCAGGCAACATCCAACGCTGCTGTTCCGTCAAATCAATCCAACACCCACTCGAGTCCAATTTACCCGTGTTCTCTTTCCATGCAAGCTTTTCCTCTTCAGTCGCCTCTTCTTGAATTGCTTTCACACTTTCCACCATATCCTCACACATTCCAGACTCAGTAATCCATCTTGCAGACGTTGCAACATACATTCTACTCATCGTATTCCTAGCTGTCTGTTTAGCGGTTTCATCAGCAAAGGCATTTCCTCGACCAACATCATCCGTGATTGCTCGATGAGCACTGCACTTCACAATCGCAACTTCCATTGGTAAGGTTAGAGATTCCAACAAGTCATTGACTAGCTGACCATGCTGTATCTTAGTCCCATGGGACGTAATAAAACCTCTTTCCTTCCACAATCGTCCAAAGCTATGGGCTACGCCAAATGCGTACTGACTATCTGTGAACACATTCACTCTCTTTCCCTTAGCTAAAACACACGCTCTAGTCAACACAATCAATTCTGCAGCTTGGGCAGAATTCTGACTCACTCTTGCAGTCTCCACAATCGTACTCAAAGTCGTTACTGCATAGGCA
Organism: Lissotriton vulgaris; assembly: GCF_964263255.1. NCBI lineage: Eukaryota > Metazoa > Chordata > Amphibia > Caudata > Salamandridae > Lissotriton > Lissotriton vulgaris. Next base: position 60,693 of record NW_028254493.1, read on the forward strand.
GCTGTCACATCACCATTCTCCAATTTAAAACACGACCCATCAACATACAACGTGCCATCTGGATCTGGCAACGGAGTGTCTTTTAAATCAATTCGTCCTTTTGCCTCTTCCTCTGTTCTGAAACAACAGTCATGTGGTTCGGAATCACTCGACTCTTGACTAGTCGGCAACAATGTTGCTGGATTCAATACATTGCATCTTTTAATCTGAATTTGACTCGCTAGCAGTGTCAGCTCGTAGCCTGATAATCTAGCACTTGTAAGATGCTGCGTCTTGGTTCGGTTCATGAGTGTGTCCACAGCATGAGGAACCATGACCACTAGCATGTTGTTCATAACCAAACCTGCAGATTGTCGAATGGACGCTGCAGCTGCTGCTGTAGCTCTCAAGCAGCTAGGCAACGCTCTGGCTACCGGATCTAATGTTGATGATAAATACGCACAAGGGCGTTGTTTATCACCAGATTGCTGTGTCAGAACACTCAACGCCCAACCTTCTCTCTCGTGGACATAGAGTGTAAATGGCTTACTGTAGTCAGGTGTTCCCAACACCGGAGCTGAACACAGTGCATTTCGTAACTCAGAAAAACTCTGCTGACATTCGTCAGACCATGGCACTGGATTCGGAACACCTTTCCCAGTCAAAGCCACTAACGGTTTTGCCAAAAGTGAAAAATTTGGGATCCACTGCCTACAGTATGAAGTAATACCCAAAACGCACGCACTTCTCTCTGTGTGCTAGGAACATTCATCTGCGTAATTGCTTTTATTCTCTCTGGGGTCAACCTTCTTCCCTCCTTTGACAAGAGATGACCTAGGTAGGTCACTTCTTGGCAACAATATTGCATTTTGGAAGGAGATACTTTGTGGTTCAAATCAGACAAGTGATGCAATAGAGAAATTGTAGCTGCTTTGCAAGTTTCCTTGTCATCGGCAGCCACTAGAAGATCATCGACATATTGCACCAGAGCAGAACCAGGAGGAAGTACAAAAGAATCTAGTTGACTTTTTAATGCCTGACTGTAAATGGATGGGCTTTCACAATAGCCTTGTGGAGCACGTTTAAACCTGAAGCTTCGTCCTCCTAGAGAGAAGCCGAAAATATCTCTGCTTTCCTTGGCTATTGGAATGCTGAAAAAGGCATTTTTCAAGTCGATCACAGAGAACCACGTGGCTGTAGCAGGGATCAACGTTAACAATGCAGTAATGTCCGGAACCACAGGAAACTGTGGAATCACAATTTTGTTAAACTCTCTAAGATCTATTACAAATCTATATACTGGAGGCTTTGTTGGGTCAGTTCGTTTCAGAATAGGCAGTACAGGACTATTACAGACATTTCCTCTAGTTTCCTCTATTACGTCCTTTTTAACCAAATCTTGCACTATCAATAGGAGCGCACGTTCACCTTCACTAGAGATTTTGTATTGTGGGATTCGTGGAAATTTAACATTTGCTTTCAAAGTCACTACATATGGCGGAATTTCCAAAAGGCCTACATCGTTAGTGTAGGAGAGTAGGGTCTGCAATCCTATGATCACCCAGATTTTTTGCTTTTGTTTCACTGGTTTACGACTTTCTCTGGCTGTGGGCCTGCCAATCAGACCCACAGCCTGGCTGTTCTCTTTCTAAATTACGACATGTACCCTAGGTGCATTTACCAATTGGTACTGGGCCACCTTATCAGACCCTGTAACTCAGGGCATAGGTGTACCCAGGGCTGCCAGGGGCTGCAGCATGTATTATGCCACCCCTGGCTGGCCTCTTAAATTTGACACAACTGGCTGCATGACAGCTGGGGCAAAGTCGTGTAAACACGCTTTGCTGTAGGTGTAGTATACCTATACCTAACCCTAAAATGGACACACAGATTCCTATCAGTCACTCCTATGGCAGGCCTTGACAATCCGGAAGGCAGAGTGCTTGGAATCGTGTGAGATGGTGCTCTGGCATGAGCTGAGCCTGTCTGCAGCTTGCGGAACCAAGTCCTAATAGCTGTTCCATGATATCGCATACCATATACTCTTAAGTGCATTATAACCCTCGCGGTTAAATGCTAACTTTGGTATTGCTTTATCAAAACATGTCGAGTAAGGTGTCATACGAATTGGAATACTAACCCCTCGCCAATTCTGGCGACGGGGTTAGCATTCCACCCTTCTAGAGGGACACGACATGTATGTAACTGTGAACCCCGGTTAAAGTTAACTGAAGCCTCAGCTCCACAAAATGGATGCTGCCACCACAGACACGAGTCTGACCCCCTGTAGCTGGGAGTCCTTCCAGCGAGGGGAGCCTGGACAAAGGGTTTCCTGTCAGGGGCGGTGCTATCACCGTCCCAGACATGGTTTTGTGTATCCTGGGTAGGCAGGGCTTTTCAGGAAGGTGACTGCTGAGTGGCACCCCGGTGCTCACTACGCATAGGCCGGTCAGAACCAGTTCCAGGGGCACACCAGCCCCTGGCCTGGGGAAAGTCAGGCATGGCTGAGGGGTGTAACCACCCCCCACCTAGTCCCACCCATAGGCAGGACCTAGTCACCGGGTCAGCCACTTTTTTAGTATAAAGATGGGAGCGGGCCCCCTGTTCAAATTAGATCATCTTTGGAATCAAGACACGACTTTCTGCGAAAGGACTTCAAGATTTCTCCCTCAAGATTCTCCCTTGTGGCTAAGGAGTAGTCACCCTGCATCAAGCGGGCACCATCCTAAAGAACACTGCGGTCTGCTGCAAGTCCTTCATCACGAATCCGACGACCCAGCTCGACGAGACCCGGCTTCCCTGGCACCTCTGACCTCTACTCACCTCTACAGCCAAGCTGAGAACCGTGAGTGCGACGAGACCTCGAGGGACCGGCGATCGCCAAGACTGCACGACATCTTTACTGCAAGCCCACCGTGTCCTCCACAGGTGAGTGCTTTGGGGTCCGAGAAGCCCCGACCCTGCACAGCTCCAGCACCCAAGATCAGCCTCCCTGCATCTCCACGATCTGCGTGGGGCCCTTCTGCTGTTTGCTGTGCACCGCGTTGTTTGGCTACTAGCCGGCTGGCTTGTGGCCTTCTGAACGACGCCCGACGACATCACTGCTGCTGGTCTGGTTGCTCCAGACTGGCCCTTGCTTCCTTCTTGAAGAGAGGCACCCCGGACCCTCCTGGTCCACTCCAGACGCCATTTTAAGTCCACCGCGTGGGCTTGACTTTGCCAAGGCTTTGTTGCCCAATCCTGGGTCCAGCGACGCCGACAGCTTCTATCTTCGTGGGACAGCTCGATCCTCCTTCCTGGTCGCCGACAACGCCTCCTGGTCCGTGAGATCTCCGAGCCCAGCGTCACCCACACGCCTTGTCGAGGTGGCTACCATCCGGTGCCCTCCTGGTGCCCACTGACTACTGGCTAGTAGTCTCGAACTTGGTCCCCTCTGCTTTCAGGTGTCATCTTCCATCGATCCAGGCTTGGATCCACCAAACTTTCTTCACTGGTCGCCTGCCAGCAACTTCTTTCTTCCAGGCTCCTGGTCCGGCAACGAGGATTCCCGACGTCTTTTGAGTCCTATGCAGCTGCAGCCCCTGGGCTAGGTAACTTCGGCATTTCGGTGCCCCAGCATAGCCTCACTATCCAAGGGTCAGAATCTACTTTCGTTTTCTCCCTACCAGGTCGGGTTCGCCCGAGAACACTAACTTTGCAATTCCTAGCTACCATAGACTTTGTCCCGCATCTCGCGTGAGAGTGCACACACTGCACCCGAGTCCCCTGGGTCTCCTAGAAGTAATCTAACGATTCTATAGTCAAGTCCTAGCGATTCCAAAGCCTATTAGTACTGTACTTACCTGCTAGTAATTTCGCATTCCACTTTTCAAGTATATGGTTTTCCGTGCCCCTCGGGCATTTGTATATACTGTGCTAACTTAAGTATTTTTGTAAGAGTTTTGGTTTGTGCTTAGTACCCTGTCCTCATAAAGAGTACAGGGCTGTTGTGATCTTTAATAAATAACTGTTTATTTTTATAACACTTGTGTGGTGTCCTTTCACTTGGTGTTCAAGGGGTATATGTGGTATAACAGCTGGCTTAACACGCCCTCTCGAGTCTTTAGCCTTAGACTGCTCGTATCCACGCTACTAGGATAGCTGGTCTATAAGGTTGACTTACAACCAATCATCAATAAGGGTTGCTGGACTGATACATAGTGTTCACTACAATAGTGAGCACTGCATATCAGGCCACCTTCTCACATTGGTGAGCAGCGGTTGGGATTTGAGCTTGCTGTTGTTTTACCACACGTATCCTAAGAATATCTTGTTGAAAGATCACATAAGTACTGTTAGGTACATATAACTAAAGCTTAGAATACTCTGAGTTCTACTGAACCAGCTGTTGCAGCTCCTCAAGGCCTAGCACACCTTGGCTGCAACTCTTAGCAAGGGATCAGTAGGTAAACACATAGTGTAGGTAGGTGCATCACTTACACCACACTAGAAACAGTATGTCGGACAAAGGAGGAAACTCTGAGTCTCCCCTTGTGTCAGCTGACCCTCCACAGGTCATCCCTTCAAGATATACTGTGCTGAGCTTCAAGGAGTTAAGACAGGTGTGTCACTCCAGGAAGATCAAGCAGGGGTCTAACCCCACAACTTCCTTTCTGATTGGTCTCTTGGAGACTTATGATGCCAGAAAAGCTGAGACCCTTCTTAGCTCTTCTAATCCAGAAGGAGGCATGCCTCCCCTTGAGGGAACCAGAGGTGACCCTGACCTCATCCACCTCTCAACTGAGAACGAAGATGTAGAGGATGATGAGGTTGAGGAGCCCTCTGGGGATGAGGCAGATAAGGGACAGGTAGAAGTCGTTAGACTAAGCAGGTCCAACTTAAGCAAACATGACAGTGGTACTGGGGGACCCCTGGGGCCACTATCAGGTCAGCTTAACATTGGGAATGGACGAGCCAGATCTCTATCAAGAGACTCTGGCAGATCCCTTCAAACCAATGGCTCTCACAACTCTTCTCAAAGAGGGATGACATCCCCTCAGAGGAGAGTGTATGAAGCTAAAGAAAGGGCAGCCAATCTGAGGATTGAAAGGGAAGAACTTGCCCTGGCCAAAGAGAGGCTTGCCTTTGCTAGAGAGCAACAGTTAAGTGGGGTAGTCCCCACTGGTGGCAGCATAGTACCTAGCAATAGGGAAAGGAGTTTTGATACAAAACACCTTGGGAAGATAGTGCCCCCCTTTAAACAAGGGGATGACATCCACAAATGGATTACTGCTTTGGAGAGGGCCTGCACTATGCAAGGTGTTCCCCAGACTCAGTGGGCAGCTATCTTGTGGCTCTCCTTTGAAGGTAAAGGAAGAGACAAGCTCCTCACCACAAGGGTAGAGGATGCTAACAATTACCAAGTCTTGAAGAATACACTGGTTGAAGGGTTTGGCCTAACCACTGAGCAGTACAGGGTGATGTTCAGGGATACCCAGAAAACTCAGTCTCAAGATTGGTCTGACTTTGTAGATTGTGCCACTAAGGCTTTGGAGGGCTGGTTGCTGGGCAGTAAGGTTACTGATTATACAGGATTGTACAATTTGATCATGAGAGAACAAATTTTAAACAATTGTCAGAACCAGTTGTTGCATCAGCATCTTGTTGACTCAGATCTGACCTCTCCCCAAGAATTGGGAAAGAAGGCAGACAGATGGGTTAGAACAAGAGTTAAACAGAACCAGGGCCAGAATCAAGGTGGTCAGAAGAAAGCAGACCAGAAGGGTAAAGATTCTAAGGGGGAACAAAATGACCAGAAGTCTTCGACAGGTCCCCAACAACCCAAAGAGGGTGGGGGTCAGGCTCCCCAAAAGAAGAAAGAAGGCCAATCTAAAAGGTGGTGCCAATACTGTAAAAGTAAAACTCACTGGTTTAGTGAGTGCACCAAGAAAGGAGGAGGGCAGACTCCTGCCACTGCAGCCCCTAAGGCACCTGTGCCCCCTAGTACAGCCAGCAGTGGTAGTGCACCTCCCAAGGGTTTAGTAGGGTTAACCCTGGGTTCTGAGGGGTGTGACAACTTAGTTGGTACACTCACTCAGGCTGTCCTTGTCAGTACAGGGGATATGGATATGTCCCCTGACATAAGTCCCAATAGTTTGGGCAAATACAGACAGACACCTTTCATAAATGGAAAAATGGCTCAGGCCTATAGGGACACTTGTGCCAGTGTCACCATGGTGACACCTAACTTTGTGGACCCTGGACAGATCATGCCAGGTACAGATTTCCTGGTGACCAATGCAAGCAATGTCACTACCAGTCACAGTATGGCAATTGTAGCTTTCTCCGGGGGAGGGGTAACTGGCCAAAAGAAGGTTGTAGTTAGTTCAGACCTCCCAGTGGATTGTTTGTTGGGCAATGATTTGGAGTCATCACAATGGTCAGAAGTGGAGCAGAGGACTCACATGGAAATGTTAGGCTTGCCAGCACATGTGTTTGCTGTGACCAGGTCACAGGTCAGGAAATGCCCCACTGAACAGGTGCTGGATCCTGGAACAATGGACCAGACACCTTCCAAGAAAAAGAGCAGCAGGGTTAAGGCTGTGCCTTCCCCCTTGCCCCAGGTTGAGGATCAAGTCTCAGAGGAGGCTGACCTACAGGAATTGAGGGAAACTGAGCCCAGAGAGTTTGAACTTGATCAAGTTGAATTCTTGGGTTCAGGGGGACCCTCAAGGGAAGACCTGGGGAAGGACCAGTTAAGCTGCCCTTCTCTTGAACCCCTCAGACAGCAGGCTGCTGCTGAGGCTGCTGGGAACGCCACAGGTACCCACAAGGTATACTGGGAAGATGGACTCCTGTACACTGAGTCAAGAGACCCCAAGCCTGGCATGACCAGGAGGCTGGTTGTACCCTTGTCTCAGAGAGGTTTCCTACTTACCTTGGCCCATGAGATTCCCTTAGCAGGTCACTTAGGCCAGACAAAGACTTGGGACAGACTTGTCTCACACTTTCACTGGCCTCACATGAATGAGGATACCAAGGAGTTTTGTCGCTTCTGTGTCACTTGCCAAGCCAGTGGTAAGTCAGGTGGCACAACAAAGGCCCCCCTTATACCAATGCCTGTGGTGGGGGTGCCCTTTGAAAGAGTGGAGATTGACATTGTTGGTCCAATGGAACCCCAGACAGCATCAGGGCACAAGTTTATACTGGTGGTAGTGGATCATGCCACCAGGTATCCTGAAGCTATTCCACTTAGGACCACTACAGCACCTGTGGTGGCAAGGGCCCTAGTTGGAGTGTTCTCCAGAGTGGGCTTCCCTAAGAAGGTTGTCTCTGACAGAGGTGCAAACTTCATGTCAAGCTACTTAACTGCTATGTGGAAGGAATGCGGTGTCAATTACAAATTCACTACACCCTATCATCCACAATGCAATGGGCTTGTTGAAAGGTTCAACAGGACCCTAAAAGGGATGATTCATGGACTACCTGAAAAGCTCAGGCGTAGATGGGATGTCCTGATTCCCTGCCTTCTGTTTGCTTACAGAGAGGTCCCACAAAAGGGGGTTGGCTACAGCCCTTTTGAACTTTTGTATGGGCATCCTGTGAGAGGCCCCCTGTGTTTGGTGAAGGAAGGATGGGAGAGACCTCTCAAAAAGCCTGCAACCAGCATAGTGGACTATGTACTTGGTCTCCGCTCCAGGATGGCTGAGTATATGGAGAAGGCATCAGAAAACCTTAAGGCCAGTCAAGAACTTCAAAAAGCTTGGCATGACCAAAAGGCTGTCCTGACTGTTTATCAGCCTGGACAGAAGGTGTGGGTGTTGGAGCCAGTGGCCCCAGCAGCACTCAAAGACAAATGGTCTGGGCCCCACACAATTCTTGAGCAAAAGGGAGAGGTCACCTACCTGGTGGACCTCGGAACTCCCAGGAGCCCCCACAGGGTGCTCCATGTCAACAGGCTCAAAGCATATGTCGACAGGAAGGACATGAGTCTTCTCATGGCCATAGATGAGGGACAGGAGGAAGAGAGTGACCCTCTCCCAGACCTGCTCACTCAGAATCCTGATGATGGGTCAGTAGATGGTGTTGTCTTTTGTGGCAGCCTCTCTGAGCATCAACAGAAAGACTGTAAACAGGTTCTTCAGTCTTTCAGACATATGTTTTCTCTGACACCCAGTCAGACCAATTGGTGTACCCATGAGGTTGACACTGGTGACAGTCTGCCAGTTAAGAGTAAAATCTACAGGCAGCCTGATCATGTTAGAGACTGCATAAAAACTGAAGTGCAGAAAATATTGGAGTTGGGAGTCATTGAACCCTCAGATAGCCCTTGGGCTAGTCCAGTAGTTCTAGTGCCAAAGCCTCACACCCAGGGTGGTAAGAGAGAGATGAGGTTTTGCGTAGACTACAGGGGTCTCAATGCAGTCACTAAGACTGATGCCCACCCAATACCAAGGGCAGATGAGCTGATAGATAGATTGGCTTCTGCCAACTACTTAAGCACATTTGACTTAACAGCTGGGTATTGGCAAATCAGGTTAGCTGAGGATGCCAAGCCCAAGACAGCATTTTCAACCCCTGGTGGGCATTATCAATTTGTGGTAATGCCCTTTGGTCTGAAGAATGCACCTGCCACCTTCCAAAGGTTGGTGAATCAAGTCCTTACTGGGCTGGATGACTTCTGTGCAGCATATCTAGATGATATTGCTGTCTTTAGCTCCACCTGGGAGGATCACCTGGTCCACCTGAGGAAAGTGTTAGAGGCTCTGCAAGCAGCAGGCCTCACTATCAAGGCCACCAAGTGCCAGATAGGGCAGACACAGGTTGTATACCTGGGCCACCTTGTAGGTGGAGGCCAGGTTCAGCCACTGGAGAGCAAAATACAGTCAATCAGGGACTGGGCTCCTCCAACCACCCAGACTCAGGTTCGAGCTTTCTTGGGCCTGACTGGTTACTATAGGAAGTTTGTCAGGAACTATGGTTCAATTGTGACACCATTAAATGAACTGACAAGTAAGAAAATGCCAAAAAAGGTTCAGTGGACAGCAGGCTGTCAAAAAGCATTCGATGACCTAAAGCAGGCCATGTGCACAGCACCTATCCTTAAGAGTCCAGACTACTCCAAACCATTCATTGTCCAAACAGATGCTTCTGAGTTGGGTGTGGGAGCTGTACTTTCTCAACTGAATTTTGATGGTCAAGACCAGCCCATTGCTTTTATAAGCAGAAGGCTGACCCCCAGAGAGAAGAATTGGTCAGCTATTGAGAGGGAGGCCTTTGCTGTGGTTTGGGCCCTGAAGAAGCTGAGGCCATACTTGTTTGGCACTCACTTCAAGATTCAGACCGACCATAAGCCCCTCTTGTGGCTAAATCAGATGAAGGGTGAAAACCCCAAACTGCTTAGGTGGTCCATTTCCCTACAGGGGATGGACTTTACAGTGGAACATAGACCTGGTACTGATCATGGCAATGCCGATGGGCTCTCCAGATATTTCCACTTAGAACAAGAAGACTCACCTGGTCAAGGTTAGCTTATTGTCCCAAAGTTTGGGGGGGGGTCATGTAGGAGAGTAGGGTCTGCAATCCTATGATCACCCAGATTTTTTGCTTTTGTTTCACTGGTTTACGACTTTCTCTGGCTGTGGGCCTGCCAATCAGACCCACAGCCTGGCTGTTCTCTTTCTAAATTACGACATGTACCCTAGGTGCATTTACCAATTGGTACTGGGCCACCTTATCAGACCCTGTAACTCAGGGCATAGGTGTACCCAGGGCTGCCAGGGGCTGCAGCATGTATTATGCCACCCCTGGCTGGCCTCTTAAATTTGACACAACTGGCTGCATGACAGCTGGGGCAAAGTCGTGTAAACACGCTTTGCTGTAGGTGTAGTATACCTATACCTAACCCTAAAATGGACACACAGATTCCTATCAGTCACTCCTATGGCAGGCCATGACAATCCTGAAGGCAGAGTGCTTGGAATCGTGTGAGATGGTGCTCTGGCATGAGCTGAGCCTGTCTGCAGCTTGCGGAACCAAGTCCTAATAGCTGTTCCATGATATCGCATACCATATACTCTTAAGTGCATTATAATCCTCGCGGTTAAATGCTAACTTTGGTATTGCTTTATCAAAACATGTCGAGTAAGGTATCATACGAATTGGAATACTAACCCCTCGCCAATTCTGGCGACGGGGTTAGCATTCCACCCTTCTAGAGGGACACGACATGTATGTAACTGTGAACCCCGGTTAAAGTTAACTGAAGCCTCAGCTCCACAAAATGGATGCTGCCACCACAGACACGAGTCTGACCCCCTGTAGCTGGGAGTCCTTCCAGCGAGGGGAGCCTGGACAAAGGGTTTCCTGTCAGGGGCGGTGCTAGCACCGTCCCAGACATGGTTTTGTGTATCCTGGGTAGGCAGGGCTTTTCAGGAAGGTGACTGCTGAGTGGCACCCCGGTGCTCACTACGCATAGGCCGGTCAGAACCAGTTCCAGGGGCACACCAGCCCCTGGCCTGGGGAAAGTCCGGCATGGCTGAGGGGTGTAACCACCCCCCACCTAGTCCCACCCATAGGCAGGACCTAGTCAGCGGGTCAGCCCCCTTTTTTAGTATAAAGATGGGAGCGGGCCCCCTGTTCAAATTAGATCATCTTTGGAATCAAGACACGACTTTCTGCGAAAGGACTTCAAGATTTCTTCCTCAAGATTCTCCCTTGTGGCTAAGGAGTAGTCACCCTGCATCAAGCGGGCACCATCCTAAAGAACACTGCGGTCTGCTGCAAGTCCTTCATCACGAATCCGACGACCCAGCTTGACGAGACCCGGCTTCCCTGGCACCTCTGACCTCTACTCACCTCTACAGCCAAGCTGAGAACCGTGAGTGCGACGAGACCTCGAGGGACCGACGATCGCCAAGACTGCACGACATCTTTACTGCAAGCCCACCGTGTCCTCCACGGGTGAGTGCTTTGGGGTCCGAGAAGCCCCGACCCTGCACAGCTCCAGCACCCAAGATCAGCCTCCCTGCATCTCCATGATCTGCGTGGGGCCCTTCTGCTGTTTGCTGTGCACCGTGTTGTTTGGCTACTAGCCGGCTGGCTTGTGGCCTTCTGAACGACGCCCGACGACATCACTGCTGCTGGTCTGGTTGCTCCAGACTGGCCCTTGCTTCCTTCTTGAAGAGAGGCACCCCGGACCCTCCTGGTCCACTCCAGACGCCATTTTAAGTCCACCGCGTGGGCTTGAATTTGCCAAGGCTTTGTTGCCCAATCCTGGGTCCAGCGACGCCAACAGCTTCTATTTTCGTGGGACAGCTCGATCCTCCTTCCTGGTCACCGACAACGCCTCCTGGTCCGTGAGATCTCCGAGCCCAGCGTCACCCACACGCCTTGTCGAGGTGGCTACCATCCGGTGCCCTCCTGGTGCCCACTGACTACTGGCTAGTAGTCTCGAACTTGGTCCCCTCTGCTTTCAGGTGTCATCTTCCATCGATCCAGGCTTGGATCCACCGAACTTTCTTCACTGGTCGCCTGCCAGCAACTTCTTTCTTCCAGGCTCCTGGTCCAAACGAGGATTCCCGACGTCTTTTGAGTCCTATGCAGCTGCAGCCCCTGGGCTAGGTAACTTCGGCATTTCGGTGCCCCAGCATAGCCTCACTATCCAAGGGTCAGAATCTACTTTCGTTTTCTCCCTACCAGGTCGGGTTCGCCCGAGAACACTAACTTTGCAATTCCTAGCTACCATAGACTTTGTCCCGCATCTCGCGTGAGAGTGCACACACTGCACCCGAGTCCCCTGGGTCTCCTAGAAGTAATCTAACGATTCTATAGTCAAGTCCTAGCGATTCCAAAGCCTATTAGTACTGTACTTACCTGCTAGTAATTTCGCATTCCACTTTTCAAGTATATGGTTTTCCGTGCCCCTCGGGCATTTGTATATACTGTGCTAACTTAAGTATTTTTGTAAGAGTTTTGGTTTGTGCTTAGTACCCTGTCCTCATAAAGAGTACAGGGCTGTTGTGATCTTTAATAAATAACTGTTTATTTTCATAACACTTGTGTGGTGTCCTTTCACTTGGTGTTCAAGGGGTATATGTGGTATAACAGCTGGCTTAACACGCCCTCTTGAGTCTTTAGCCTTAGACTGCTCGTATCCACGCTACTAGGATAGCTGGTCTATAAGGTTGACTTACAACCAATCATCAATAAGGGTTGCTGGACTGATACATAGTGTTCACTAGAATAGTGAGCACTGCATATCAGGCCACCTTCTCACAGTTAGGACCAGTCGCCCAAAGAGTATCAGGGAGAGAACGCAGCTCCAGTGGGAGCGCATCCATTGACAAATACATCGGGGAGATGATTCTCTTACCTAATGTAAGCTGTACTCCTGAAGGAGAACAGTACAATGTCGCATATAGGCGTTTTAACAAGTCTAAACCAAGCAGATTTTCATTACAACCAGTTGTCAAAATCAAGGGTGCTTTCAAATGACGAGGCCCAACAGAAATAGACAAAGGACCAGAAACAGGGTTGTGAACAGGGGCGCCTGAAAAACCTACAGAAACATTTGTTAAGCCGAACAAAGGTGCGCCAGGGAGTTTCGCATGTATGATAGAACTTTTTGCTGCACCAGTATCCAACAGAAACGGTTCGACTACACCTGATGTAGCTACTGCGACATAAGGCCCACTCTGATCTACTGGAACTGACACTACTCCCTCTCTTTGTCCATGGCTGTCCTAGTACTCATTTTGCTGAAATTCCTCACCAACTTCACAATAATCTTCAACATGATACTGTTGAGATCTTGCTGGCTGCGTAGACTGACCATTTCGTTGATCAAAATATTTAGAAGGGCGATCATTCGTTTGCGGAGGCATAGCACCTCGTCCTCGACCTCTAGAATTTTGCATAGAACCACCACGACCTCTCTGAGCTGCTGCAGCATTATTCTGTGCCAGTATCGGACACTCATTCTTGTAATGACCTTCCTTTTTGCAATAAGCACATTGATTCCATTGGTATTGCGGTCTCTGTGAACTATAGTCATTCCTCTGATATGGCCCTTGCTGTGTATTCGTTTGGTTTGTGCGAGGCGGATATGCTTGCTGCAAAAGGACTTTAGTTTTTAAATCTTTCGTCTTTTTATCTGATTTTTCCTTTTCCTCTTTATCCCTATTTTCATAATACTGGGCAGTTGCAAGTATTTGCGCGGTCGTGGAGACAGCCCACGCACTTTCAGAATTCTTTAATTTATTACTAAGCTCTGGCGACAGATTGTGCACAAACTTATCAACAAATAATCTTTGACCTCCCTCCGTGCTCATATCCTGACCACTGTGATCTACGAAAGTCTCTTCAAACCTTGTGAAAAAGTCAGAAACGCTTTCGTCTTTCTTCTGCCTGCATGCGGACAACTTGTCCCAGTTAACACGCAATGCCGGCATCAGGGTTTTCATTAGATCAATTATTCTACCGGGCAAATTAGCAATTAAAGGTTCAGGTTTAGAACCCCCAATTTGTTGACCATCTGCTGCTATTATAGCTGCCCAATCACCACCTAGGGCAACTGGATGATTTTCTTTACGAATTTTAGCCCAAATTGGTTGTGGTACTACATTACCAAATAGCATATCAATGTCCGCTAAATTCATCACACAAGCTTCAACCGTTTGAGCCAACTCTTTGTAGTACCCTGCAGGATTTTTACGCGGATCTGGCAAGGCCTGTTTCACTGCTAATACTTCAGCTCTTTTCCATGGAATGTGTATCCACACTCTCTGGAATTGGGCCGGAGCGGCTGCAATACCACGGACCGCATCAGCTTGTACAGCGTCGCGCCAAATGGGAGGAACTTCTCTCATGGGATATTGATGACCTTGTTTCGTACTACGCTTCTGTAACTCTCTTGGTGAACGAAGGGAAGGATCGAACCTAAAATCTAAAATTAATTCCATTGCTTCTTTTATCTCCTGACCAACTATCATTCCTGCGGCAAATTTCTGTTGTACTTGGATTAATTCTTCCGGTACCTGTTCAGATTCGCTCTCCTCCCATTCTTCACGTAAAAGAGAACACATGACATCAAACACATAGCGTTGTGTCGGTTCGTTCCATTGCATGAATGTATCTAATACATCTTGTACACTATATCTTCCCACTTTCGAAACTCATCTAAGAGCAGTGGAATCTAGTATTCCTCGTTCTTCGATATTAGGAAGCTGACTACGTCTCTGAACAGATTCAGAGGCAGGACTCTTAATCAAAGTTTTGTAGAAAGGAGAGAGAATATTAGAGACAGAGTCGGTGATTCTCTGACGAACAGAAAGCGGAGTCATATAGCTTGCAGAAGTTTGAAGAAGAGTAGTAGTCGGAACAGAAAAAACAGCAACAGTAGGGGTAGCAGGCAAAGTAGCTTGTGAAACAACAGGTATAAGCGGTACAGGCATAGGCAAAGGAGCTGGCAACCCTGGAAGAGGGGGTGCCGGAGGAACATTAATATTGACCACAGGAAGTACAGGAGCTTGATTCAGGGGAGCAGGAGCAGGTATACCAGGCTGTCCAGCAACCGGTAATACAACATTCGGCAGAGGTGGAGCCGTAGCACCCTGTGCATACGGTGGAGGTGACCTCAACAAGTGAGACAACAGAGGATCCTTTTCGGAATCCTCCAATATCTTAGTTGTACTCGATGGCAAAGCAGGGTAGCACTTGTCTATCGCTAAATTACGCTCTCTATTGGCCACCTCTATCGCTTTCTCAGATTCATTGAGTTGCAGCTGCTTGGCAGACTGTTCTAAAGTCAACTCCTGTTCTTTCTGTTCTTTCTTCAACTTTTTAGTCTCTCTCTGTTTGGATTCTTTTCGCCAACAACGGAAAGAATCAAACATTGCCGGCCGGGCTTTCTTCTTAAACAATTTTCTTTCTAGATTATCGAGAATGTCAGGTTCGAAACTACCATGTAGTGGCCAACTAAGGACACCATCTTTCTCCGTATAGCGGATCCATACCTCATTATAAGAGATAGGGCCCACACCAAATTTGCAATAAAGATCATAAAGAGGAGTTCCAATCGGAGGAACCGAACACGAGTCCTCCAATTGGGAATCGCTGTTGCAACCAAAACATGAAAACACAGAACTTTTCCGACTTACCATGTTATAAACCGGAACACAGGACAAACACAAATAACAGTGCGCACTCGAACTTAGGCCTACCAAAGAGAACAAAATGTATCGATACCCAGACTAAACCAAAAAGATTATCGTAACCAGAACAACCAGTGATAATCTTACAAAACCAAACCAAACCAAGGAACTAAAAGGATTATCTGAACCCTTACGAAGTAACCAAACAACTCGCAACCACTTAATACTTAACTGAGGTACTGAAGACGTCACCAAGGAGAAACCCGTCACGTCTCGCTGTACTAAGGTCTGCACCTCGGGTCCAAGACAGGGCGACGGTCAAGGCAACGGACCACTGCAGCCGTCCGAACGGGAACCCTCGTGGAAGAGAACGTCAGGCCACTTTTGCGATATGCCGGGATCGATGAAGTGGGGCACCTCCCTCCGGAATCTTCACACGAAGCTTCTCGAACTCTTCAGGCTTTTGGACCGGAACCAAATGACGTCGCAACACGTTGGGCGCCAATTGGAGTTCTGGACTTTTTTGGTACCGTCCAGAGGTGTCAGGGACAACACCCGAAGACCCCTGAGTTCTACCTGTCTCGGTGCACAAATAAACAGAAACACGGGCTTCTCGATGGTGGCGTCAAAGACCAAAGGTTTATTACTGCAGGGACACAGAAGTCACAGAAACTACACACGGGCAGAATCTAGGAGACTGTTCAATTTGTACAAAATGGGTTGCTCCTTAAATACTAAATTTTCAGCTTGGGGCAAATTCTTTACATGCTAATACATTTCTAAATCTTCGTGTCCTAAACAATAAATATTTGGCGTTACACAAGAATCGTCCACAATATCTGATGTCAAAACATTACGAACGAGGGGTTCCCACTGTTCCATCATAATCCCATGTCAACTTTTCATTCAGGAACCGGACCGCCTCATCGTAAATTTCGTTACCTCCCCCTAATAAAGGCCCAGAAGGAAAGGAGCAGAGCCAGGTGCAGAAGATAGAAAAGCAGGATAAGAGATGTTTGTGGGTCGTAAATGGGCAAGGCTACCAGCTTCGGCCGCCTAATCATGATCAGGCCAACGAACACGAGAACCAGTATAGCAGGACTGGCCTCAGGCTGGGGAGGCAGCTTCTGCCGAGTCATGCGGCCACAGCGTTTTCTGTCCTAAGGTGCACGTGTCACTAGCAAGGTGAATCGCCGGCTAAAGCTTACGTGTCCTTAAGTGAAAGAGGTCACTGCTTGTTCATTGACTATGTGAGGGCAAGAATACAAAATGGCTGCCGTAATCTAAGATGGATGCCATGGGTAAATCAGAAATGTGCTTATAACAGGAGTGCTCTTGCTCGTAGCGTAGTGCAAACACCAGGATATGCTAAATGGATCATTTGCGGTTCACTGATACCAAAATTATGAGTTTACGACAATGTTGAAAACACGGGTTCAAATCGTCACGGAACCTCATCCTTTCTGGTGAAGAATTGGCTTGGTAGTTTAGTCTGCCCTGTTCCCATGATGCACTGGGCCAGGGACAGACTGATTTGCATATAGCCAGGTTCTGAGCTGGAATGGTGCAGTGAGATAAATAATTGTAATGGATCAAGCCCTGATCTTTGGACTGGGTAAGAGTGGTCTGCTTAATTCAGACACTCTGTTCATCACCACCCCCTTTTCTGAATCGTTTTTGGCCACTATAGGTGTGGCAGGGTATACTCAGACATGAGTCCCTTTCTCACTGCACCATCAGGATTCAAGCAAGCCGGGCCGAAGAAGGCTGAAATGCCAGAAACCGGTCCCCGGTAGCTTGTCTCCTTTCTGGTGAAGAATTGGCTTGGTAGTTTAGTCTGCCCTGTTCCCATGATGCACTGGGCCAGGGACAGACTGATTTGCTTATAGCCAGGTTCTGAGCTGAGATGGTGCAGTGAGATAAATAACAGTGATGGATCAAGCCCTGATATTTGGACTGGGTAAGAGTGGTCTGCTTAATTCAGACACTCTGTTCATCACCACCCCCTTTTCTGAACCTTC
>NW_028254494.1:0-117912 GCF_964263255.1 Lissotriton vulgaris
ATGGTTAGGAACATGTTATATATCTTTTGTATTGCCCCCTGTGTTTATTGCTCCGCCCATGTACCATAATAATTACATGCTCTACCATGACTTTATATTGAATAGGGTTAAGAGAGCAGTAGTTCTTGATTAGATAGATCAAACAGACACTGCGTTGCAGCAATATGTCGATTTCAATTTAGGTTTGTTTTCCTTTGTTGGAGCTGCTCTGAACAGCCGGAAAATACGACGCTTAACTCGTGTTGTAGAAGCTGTTGCCAATGATACTGCTTTTGCGTTAGGAAATTTAACTGAAGAGCTTCAGATATCTAGAATTGTAACGCTCCAGAACCGGATGGTTCTAGATGTAGTCCTAGCTGATCGAGGGGGGGCATGCCGTATTATCGGAAGTAGTTGCTGTGTTTACGTGCCAGATAATTCACCTTCTGTGTATGATGCCATATCCAAATTACATAAAATTGCTGCTGAGATACACCCTGATCATGGTACGTTGACCTTTTCGGGGTGGTTTTGGTCAATGCTTAGTACATGGGGCTGGAAGTTACTGACGATTCTATGTATAATAATCGGGATATTATTCTTCTTATGCTTATGTATTCAGTGTGGCCCTGCATTATGTTCTCTGTGTCTATCTGCTTGTATTCCATCCAGACGAGCTTTTGCTAAACATGAACAAATGATTCATAAAGCCCAGATTATGTCTATCGATATAGAAGATGAGTATCCCGATTATGTCCATTATGAGGTAGCTTCAGCTAAATGCTAAAAGGGTCGTCTGTCGTAATTTGACAATGATCGGGTTAGCGTTAAGCTTTGCTACACATTACTCCCTTATCTTGACTATAGTTGCTAAACGTCATTTTGTATGTTACGGCGGCCATTTTAGAGAATGCGTCGCCTCGTGGTCAGCATGACCCTTTGTCCTTCCTCTATACCACTGACCACTCGAGTTTGCCCAGCAACAGGCTATTTTTAGTAATGGTCAAGCCCGTACATGCGCAGTTCAGACTGACCAGTCATCAATTAGGAATGTTCCGCCAAACTGACCAGTGGTGTTGTAGCCCCTCCCATGAGTTGGCTTTGTTCCAAAAATGACCATATATGTACTTAAAACTCTGTAACTATGTACCTCCCATCTTTTTATGTCTGTAAACCTGTATAAAAGAAGGACTTACACCGATGTTCGGTGTGATACTTCTTGCATTGCCGAAGGGTGCTGTAGGAATGTACCACCACCCCATGGGGTCTTAATAAACTTGTCTTTTGCATTTTCTAGTTTCCGTGCCAACAGTTCTTATGGTGTAGAGGGTATTCTGTGGAGTATGTAGGCCTGGAGAACCCAATACCACAATCTGGCAAGGTGTTAGCTCATCCTACTGTGCCCGCATTGTTCCCTGTTCAGCCCGAGCTGTTAGTTTTCCATTGAGGGCGTGGTTGGGGGTTTCTTGGAGGGATAATTGTGCATTACTGACCGTACTGACCGTGTCCCTTGGCGAACACCACAGGGTGTGGGTCAGACTGGGCTCGCTCTGCAGAGATATACTAATAAAGTATGTTTGTATTCTCCAGTGTCTGACCGACTTCATTTGGGAAGGCATAGAAGTTTGGTAATGTATATAACCCGTGGGGCCCTTAGTGGCCCTGTCCTTCAGTTGGTGGTCGAACAGGGACCCCACAAATTTGTGGCCCCTTACCCATCAGCCGGGGGCAGCGGCCAGGGTGGTGTCTGGTCCGTTGGGCGGATTGTGGCCCACATCTGAAGACCGAGCTTGGTTCTCGCATCTGCCTGACCCTCAGATCGGTTTGCTCAGATGTGAGTCCCTTGCTCACTGCACCATCAGGATTCAAGCAAGCCGGGCCGAAGACGGCTGTAATGCCAGAAACCGGTCCCCGGAAGCTTGTTTCCATTCTGGTAAAGAATTGGCTTGGTAGTTTGGTCTGCCCTGTTCCCATGATGCATTGGGCCAGGGACAGACTAATTTGCATGGAGCCAGGTTCTGAACTGGGATGGTGCAGTGAGCTAAAAAACGGTGATGGATCAAGCCCTGATCTGTTGACTGGGTAGGAGTGTTCTGCTTAATTCAGATACTCTGTCCATCACCACCCCCTTTTCTGAATCGTTTTGGCCACCACAAGCGTGGTAGGGTATGCTCAGATGTGAGTCCCTTGCTCACTGCACCATCAGGATTCAAGCAAGCCGGGCCAAAGACGGCTGTAATGCCAGAAACCGGTCCCCGGAAGCTTGTTTCCATTCTGGTAAAGAATTGGCTTGGTAATTTGGTCTGCCCTGTTCCCATGATGCATTGGGCCAGGGACAGACTAATTTGCATGTAGCCAGGTTCTGAACTGGGATGGTGCAGTGAGCTAAAAAACGGTGATGGATCAAGCCCTGATCTGTTGACTGGGTAGGAGTGTTCTGCTTAATTCAGATACTCTGTCCATCACCACCCCCTTTTCTGAATTGTTTTGGCCACCACAAGCATGGTAGGGTATGCTCAGATGTGAGTCCCTTGCTCACTGCACCATCAGGATTCAAGCAAGCCGGGCCGAAGACGGCTGTAATGCCAGAAACCGGTCCCCGGAAGCTTGTTTCCATTCTGGTAAAGAATTGGCTTGGTAGTTTGGTCTGCCCTGTTCCCATGATGCATTGGGCCAGGGACAGACGCATTTACATCTAGCCAGGTTCTGAACTGGGATGGTGCAGTGAGCTAAAAAACGGTGATGGATCAAGCCCTGATCTGTTGACTGGGTAGGAGTGTTCTGCTTAATTCAGATACTCTGTCCATCACCACCCCCTTTTCTGAATCGCCCCTCAGATCGGGCGGATCCGCGGCTAGTGGTCACCAGCTGGGATCCTGAGAAGGCGAACCCTGGATTTGACTGTTTGGTCCGGAGATTTGTCAGTGGAGAATAATTTGCCTCACTCTGAGTGCACCAGGTGTGTGGTTTGGTTCTCTGTCCTTTGGTTCTTTGGAAGTGGCGCCACATTTGAATGACACTGGCCTGTGGGCAGTGCCTGGTAACGGTCTTCGGACCGTCTTGAACGACACCAGCCGACGGGCTGAGTGCCTTGAACGGCAGTCTATGGAGGTGTGATGATAGTGTGCGAAAGTGACCTGTTTTGGCATGGAGAGTTTATTTTTGAACGCCGTTTGCTTGCGTGGAAGTGTTTGTAACAGATCACTCATTAGTAACGGAATTTTGCAGTGTCTTGAACTTGGTGGGTCTGCGGACCCTTGAGGGACACAGGGTGCTTGTGAGTGGTCTACCGGGCCAACTGGTATTTTGCTTCTTGAAAAGGTCTGGGACCATTTGCAGACAATCTGCCAGCCAACTGGTAACTCGGTCTGCGCTTGAAAAGGTCTGGGTTAGAACCTGTCCTCTTGAGCTTGGAATAGTCTTTGGATTGGAGTACGGTTTTTGAACAGCGTGGGTCTGATTTTCAGACCATTTTTTTTGTTAAAGTGATGATTTTATTGCCTGTTGGGGGTGGTGTATGTGTCTTATGTTAAGAGGCCTTGTTTTAGTAAATGTATGTGTTTTGGATGCCAATGCTGTTCTTCTGATGCCCGATTGGAAGAGAGCCAGCCAGCACCTCTGGAGGGTACCCCAAATTTTGACATATATGTCAAGCATGGTATTGGCCCTATTATGTTTAGCACGCTGTGGGATAAGTATAAGAGGGACAATGCCAACCTGCAAAGGCCACTTACTGGCTTGTTTGATGAACAAAAATTGGGTTTCTTGCAAGATAAATTGTTCGCTAAGAAAAGCAGGCAGTCAATGTTTGATTCGTTAAGAGTGTGGCAGAAGGAAGCAAAACAAAAACGTATGAGAGCAGAAAAGGAGGAAAGGAAGTGACAGTGGCAATCAATTACGCAGAAAGCAGTGGCATATTAGAGAGGGAAGATAAAGTAAGGAATAGAATGTGCCGACAGGAAGTTATGATTGCAGACCGAAAAATGTTATGTTACTATGGAAGAAAAGGACGATTTTCTTGAAGGAGTATTGGAATCTTGTCCGCCACCCCTTATGCCCCTGAACGGATATATCCAATAGTCCAGACATTTTTGTCCGCAACCTCTGGGTCCGCCCCCTTTGGTTCCCCAGTACCTAGCTCTGTTGCGTCAGCTCCGAGTGCGCTCGCCCTCTCCCCGCCTTGTCACACGGGAGGGGCCGGAGCAGTCGGTTCTCTTGTTTTGCCTACTCTCTTGTCTGATGATGTTGCCTTGGCCACTACTATCCCTTTCACCCCTGTAGTGCTATCCCCTCATGCCATGGTACCTGTCTTTGCATCTGCTCTTTCTTCTTTGAATTTGACACCCCATACATTACCGAATGTGGATATGCCTGTACGTGGAAGGTTTGAGGGGGATTGGACAGCAGCACGTAATCGTATAGAGAAGGTGTTGGTGCGTTCTGCTGTGGGTACTGAAGAAAAGACGATGGTGGTGAATCAAGCGGCCCTGTGGGGTCGGAATGCGATTTATACTGTGGAAGACATGTGGAGTGTGATGAAAGATTATGAACCATTTTTGCAGCAACTTGCTCTTAAGCACATGTCGACCACATTGTTAGCATTATGGGAACAATGTTACCGGGATGTCGCACCACAAGCTATTTATGACATACGGGACAGGGTACATGCTACTGCTATGGCCCCAGGTGAAGTTTTTAGTAATGTGAGGATATTAGTACGTTATCGAGAACGGCTGCCTCAAAAGGTTCCAACAGTAGGGACGCTGCACCCTACGAGGAAAGTTCATCCCGTATCATCCCGAAGTACCCGAGCTGAGTGATTCCACGAATACAGTAATTAGACAGCGGGTGGACGCTTGAATTCAATAACAATGGATATATACTCCTTTGAAGAGGAATGAGGTCCTATCCTTAAAGAGCCAGTTGCCTGATCCTAGCCTCCTCCACAATAATGGTGTTAGCTGACACAGAGTTATTTTTTGGACTGTTGGTACTGGTAGATACCTGCCGACAGGTACATACGCAGGATCATGCGCTGGAAATGGGGGGACATGGGACGAAATAAAGGTGTGAGACAAGGAGTGCAAGCCCGGTGACAATCCAAAAACAGAGTTGATGGAATTGCCGGGCAGGATTATAACATACATGCACTCCCTTATCCCGCCGAGGAAGGTGGACTGGGATAAGTTGACTGTATGTCGCCAGAAAAAGGATGAGAGCATATCAGACTTCTTTACTAGGTTTGAGGGGGGTGTTTATGGATTTTAGTGGGCAGGACCTGTCTTTAGATGGTGGGGTTCAGTTGTTTGTTAACAGGTTCATCCCTAATTTACTTCCTGAAATTGTAACACAGTTGCAGGCCTCGGAGAGTACTTGGACGACAGCGTCCCCGTCTGTAATTTTGAGAATGGTCCAGTATTATGAACATAGGGGCATATTATCAAGGCAGGCGATAAAATTATCGCCGCTTTAGCAGCAGAAAACTGCTGCTAAAGTGGCGACAATGGGCTTGATAATATGCTCTATGGGTTCCAATTGAAGCTCATGTTAGATATCCTTCACATCTAACAAGGGCTTCAATTAGAATTCCATAGAGCATATTATCAAACCAATTATCGCCGCTTTAGCTGCTGTTTTCTTGGGTACAACCAGTGTGCGTACTGTAAAAAAGAGGGGCATTGGCGGAATGAGTGCCTGGAATTGTGGCAGAACAATGCAGCACCGGGAGGCCGTGGGTTTAGAGGAAGAGGAGGAGGAGGAGTCCGGGAACAGATGCAGTCATAGAATGCTTCAGACAGAGTGGGAATTATTTTGATGACCCTCAGAGCAGACAGTACTATAATGAGGACTACGACATGGATTAGGTGACGGGGCTGTCTCACAGCTAAGACAGCCAAGGGCAGGGCAGGGCAAGGGGCCAGTTCCGGTGCCTGTCGATCAGTGCTGACCTTATATCATGGCTGATTTGCAGGGCGCCATGGAGAAATGTTTGATTAATACAGGGGCTATGAATAGTTCTGTTTCCCATACACTGGTCTCTGTCTGGGCAAAATAATGTTTCAGTTGGGTTATCAGGTGTGCCAGTTGTCAGCCCCATTTCTAAACTGCTTGCTTTGACTGTCGGTCCTTTTACTCTTGACTCACCATTTTTATTGACAATGAACGGTGGTGAAAATGTAATGGGACTGGATCTGTTAAAAAGGTTGCACGAAGCAATATCTTGCTCTCCAGACTGCGTCTTTATGACAGTTGAGCCTAGATGGCCCCTACAAATTAATGTTTTTTACAAGTTGCGCCCCTCCCAATAGAATTTGACGGTGTACCACATACGCTGAGGGCCACAGGAGACACAGATGTGGGGCTGCTCCAGTTCCCACCAGTGTCTATCAGTATGAAGGATAATGTTAAACTGCCCCGTATTCCCCAGTATAAGATTTCCCAAGCAGGAGAAAATGCCCTATTGCAGATTATACATGATTTGATTAAGACTGGAGTAGTGGAAGAGACAGTGTCTGATGTATGCATTAGCCATATTCTTCCAATTCTTAAAAAGGCCCCTTCGAACTCTTCTGATGTCCAACCAGATGTGTACCGCTTTGTGATTGACCTGAGAGAGGTTAATATAATCGTGATCCCTCAGTATCCTGTGGTTCCAACTGCAATACTGACAATGATTCCCCCCTCGGCGAAATAATTTTCTGTTATCGATTTAAAGAATGCCTTTTTCAGCATCCAAATACATCCGGACTGTAGGTCGTTTTTCAGCTTTTCTATAGCTGGTTGAAGTTTTAGATTATGTTGTGCTCCACAGGGCTATACAGAAAGAAAAGTATTTATAGTCAAGCTTTAAAAGCCCAATTGGATTCACTGGAATTTGCTTCTGGTAATGTTTTGTTCCAGTATGTTGATGACCTCCTTGAAACATCAGACACTGAGGAGGGCTGCAAAGAGGCCACGGTTTAATTATTGCACCATTTGGCATGCCACGGACACAAGGTGTCCCTTTCGAAATTTCAGTATTGTTGACAGGAGGTCACCTACTTAGGTCACCTACTGTTGAAAGAGGGTCTCAGACTAACAACTGAATGTAAGGCTGCTATTAACAGTATGGCTGTACCTAGGACCCAACGTGAGGTACGCACGTTTATAGGGATAACATTATATTGTCGCCATTGGATCCCAAATTATTCCTTACTAACAAACCCCTTCTTTACCTGACCACCAAGGATGTGCATGAACCCCTGCCTTGGACACCTGAATGTCATCATGCTTTTGAACAATTAAAAGTTGAGCTTTGCACTGCTCCTGTGCTTGGCACTCCTGATTATCAAAAGCCCTTTGTGCTCTATGTGCGTGAGACGCATGGTTGCGCTCTTTCTGTGTTAACACAGGGTTTCGGTGGTAAGCAGAGACCCTGTACTTATTTCTCGGCCATAATGTTTCCAGATCACTCCTGAGCTGCCTGAGAGCTGCCGCGGCTGCTGCAGTTTCTATCAGACAATCGGCAGGGCTTGTTCTTGATACTGATCTCACAGTAATGGTACCTCATGCTGTGGATACACTTTTGAATAAGACAAAGACGCAGCACCTTACTAGTGCACGTCTTATTGGATATGAATTGACTTTGTTTACACAGCATATTACCATCAAACGATGTGCTACTTTGAACCCAGCCACGTTACTACCCCTCCCGTCGGAAGAAAAGGACAATGACGTCCATGAATGTTTGTTTCAGACTGAGGATGAAACAAACGGATGGGTAGACCTGACTGACGTTCCCTTATCTGAACCCCAACGGGAACTGTATGTTGATGGCTTGTGCTTCAAGCTGCCAGATGGCACCACTACTGCAGCCTATGCAATCGCGACACTGCATACCGTAGTTGAGACATCCTGCATCCCACACCCATCGGCCCAAGCTGCAGAATTAGTTGCACTTCTACGGGTTTGTGAGCTGAGTGAGGGACTGGCTGTTAATGTTTATACAGACAGCCAGTATGCCTTTGGGGTGCCACCCGCTCCGCAGTAAATGTGGAAGTAAGGAAGCACTGGGTGCACGGAAGCCACGTAGAGAGTGCCACTCTCGCTTCCATACGACTGCTGAGTCAGCGACGGCATTCCTGATCAAGAATATGAGCAGGTGCCCGATTTGTTCCTTTCTTTAATGCTCGATTAAGGGGGGCGCAGACGGATGAGGAGTGTGACAGAGTCCTGCTTAAAGCAGTTCCTAAGGAGATAAGGGCTGCCTCAGATCACTCTGCCCCCAAAGAGCCTGTTTCAGAGCCCAGATCTTTGCCTGACTCTCAGTTCCTACCCCTCTTTGCTGATGACATAGTGCCAAGTGTAACCAGGTATAACTTACGGCCCCGGAAGAAGAACGGGACGACAGCTGAACAGTTTAGGAGGTAGGGAAGGACTTAAGTTTAGGGCACAGGTGCTGTGCCTAGGGTGCCTGTTAGAGTAGAACGAACGTCATTGGTGCACTGTGTGTGAACACTCAAAAGGATTCGGTGAGGGTACCCTCCAAGGAGGGAGGGGTGCCCTATCCTGAGACTTTTGAGTTCAGAATACAAGCTCAGCGAGCAGCTCCAACGCCAGTGCTCAACAGCACCTACGCCTGATGAAAAATAGGAGTCTACCAGTGCAGGGTTATTAAATGGACACTGGAAAGAAGATTTTGCTTTTGTTCCCTCTGATACTATAGTTGCAATAGTGGCTCTAGCCTGTGAACATTTTCTTTCCTCATAGTACGTATAGGTTGTTGGAAGTTTTATTGAAAATGCTCCCTTTTGGCCGTCTAATTATGAGAGAGGAACAGCCACTGATGGTTCCACCACCTAGACAGAATGGTAATGGGTGGTGCGGGTGGTCAACAGGAAGTAAGGTAGTGATGGTAGTGCTTATCCTCATGGTGATGAAAGCTCTGTTCGGGGTGGTTTGGTATTTGGAGGATCAGCATCCGGTGCATATTTTAGTGGGAACTACCTACCCCATCCCCATCTGAGCATATGTTTGTTTCATTAGCCCAGCACAAGGAGAGACACTGACAGACCTAAGTTGATAATGCATTCATTCATATGCTTCATCAGGTGCACAGTACCACTAATACCACAAATTGTTGGGTGATTTGCTAGTCTCTTTGCCCCTATCATATTTAGGTAGTTGCGAGGCCTAGTTCCAGTTGCTTTCCACGGTGTATATGCATTATTATGGCAATGTTATGAAAATGGGAGCGGATGATTATGAAGCAGTGCTGGAGTATATAGTGATACACCAGGGTTATGCGCCTGGGAAGGATGGCAAGGAGGATACTATGCATCCCGAAGCCTGTAGGAATTTGTTCACAGCTAACGAGAATGTGACGTGGTTGCAAGGTGAGATGTTAGATTTCAAGGGGCTCAATGTTACTGAGTATTTCAAATGTTTCCAAGAACTAAACATTACAGAAGACCAAGCCATGCCCGTACCAGTGATCAATGCCTTGGCCAGTTTTTGTGTCGAACGTTCAGGGAATGTACCAGTGGGGCAGTGCATTTGTAGTAACACCTATAGGTTTAATATAAGTTTTAGCCCGCCTTTGCTTACACCTCCAAATGTATATTTCATCTGTGGATACAGAGCTTATATTTGGCTTCCTAGGGGCTGGTCTGGTCGTTGCTATGTCTCTTTCCTCTTGCCTCCCATCTACATTTCCCCGCGCAGTTATCACAAACATAGCAAGTTACAGTGAAGAGATCTCCATGTCTACAGAGTTAAGAGAGTGATTGATTCAGATGAGATCGATCAGACAGATACTTCTCTCCAGCAAATTACGGACATAATGAAGAGCATTATACCGTTCTGGGGTCCCATATTCAATAGCCGCAATATACGTCGCTTGACCAGAGTAGTTGAGGGAGTGATTAACACTACTACGAGTATATTGACTAATATCACGTTCGAGCTTCAGGCTAGGACTTCAATTAGAATTCCATAGAGCATATTATCAAACCAATTATCGCCGCTTTAGCTGCTGTTTTCTTGGGTACAACCAGTGTGCGTACTGTAAAAAAGAGGGGCATTGGCGGAATGAGTGCCTGGAATTGTGGCAGAACAATGCAGCACCGGGAGGCCGTGGGTTTAGAGGAAGAGGAGGAGGAGGAGTCCGGGAACAGATGCAGTCATAGAATGCTTCAGACAGAGTGGGAATTATTTTGATGACCCTCAGAGCAGACAGTACTATAATGAGGACTACGACATGGATTAGGTGACGGGGCTGTCTCACAGCTAAGACAGCCAAGGGCAGGGCAGGGCAAGGGGCCAGTTCCGGTGCCTGTCGATCAGTGCTGACCTTATATCATGGCTGATTTGCAGGGCGCCATGGAGAAATGTTTGATTAATACAGGGGCTATGAATAGTTCTGTTTCCCATACACTGGTCTCTGTCTGGGCAAAATAATGTTTCAGTTGGGTTATCAGGTGTGCCAGTTGTCAGCCCCATTTCTAAACTGCTTGCTTTGACTGTCGGTCCTTTTACTCTTGACTCACCATTTTTATTGACAATGAACGGTGGTGAAAATGTAATGGGACTGGATCTGTTAAAAAGGTTGCACGAAGCAATATCTTGCTCTCCAGACTGCGTCTTTATGACAGTTGAGCCTAGATGGCCCCTACAAATTAATGTTTTTTACAAGTTGCGCCCCTCCCAATAGAATTTGACGGTGTACCACATACGCTGAGGGCCACAGGAGACACAGATGTGGGGCTGCTCCAGTTCCCACCAGTGTCTATCAGTATGAAGGATAATGTTAAACTGCCCCGTATTCCCCAGTATAAGATTTCCCAAGCAGGAGAAAATGCCCTATTGCAGATTATACATGATTTGATTAAGACTGGAGTAGTGGAAGAGACAGTGTCTGATGTATGCATTAGCCATATTCTTCCAATTCTTAAAAAGGCCCCTTCGAACTCTTCTGATGTCCAACCAGATGTGTACCGCTTTGTGATTGACCTGAGAGAGGTTAATATAATCGTGATCCCTCAGTATCCTGTGGTTCCAACTGCAATACTGACAATGATTCCCCCCTCGGCGAAATAATTTTCTGTTATCGATTTAAAGAATGCCTTTTTCAGCATCCAAATACATCCGGACTGTAGGTCGTTTTTCAGCTTTTCTATAGCTGGTTGAAGTTTTAGATTATGTTGTGCTCCACAGGGCTATACAGAAAGAAAAGTATTTATAGTCAAGCTTTAAAAGCCCAATTGGATTCACTGGAATTTGCTTCTGGTAATGTTTTGTTCCAGTATGTTGATGACCTCCTTGAAACATCAGACACTGAGGAGGGCTGCAAAGAGGCCACGGTTTAATTATTGCACCATTTGGCATGCCACGGACACAAGGTGTCCCTTTCGAAATTTCAGTATTGTTGACAGGAGGTCACCTACTTAGGTCACCTACTGTTGAAAGAGGGTCTCAGACTAACAACTGAATGTAAGGCTGCTATTAACAGTATGGCTGTACCTAGGACCCAACGTGAGGTACGCACGTTTATAGGGATAACATTATATTGTCGCCATTGGATCCCAAATTATTCCTTACTAACAAACCCCTTCTTTACCTGACCACCAAGGATGTGCATGAACCCCTGCCTTGGACACCTGAATGTCATCATGCTTTTGAACAATTAAAAGTTGAGCTTTGCACTGCTCCTGTGCTTGGCACTCCTGATTATCAAAAGCCCTTTGTGCTCTATGTGCGTGAGACGCATGGTTGCGCTCTTTCTGTGTTAACACAGGGTTTCGGTGGTAAGCAGAGACCCTGTACTTATTTCTCGGCCATAATGTTTCCAGATCACTCCTGAGCTGCCTGAGAGCTGCCGCGGCTGCTGCAGTTTCTATCAGACAATCGGCAGGGCTTGTTCTTGATACTGATCTCACAGTAATGGTACCTCATGCTGTGGATACACTTTTGAATAAGACAAAGACGCAGCACCTTACTAGTGCACGTCTTATTGGATATGAATTGACTTTGTTTACACAGCATATTACCATCAAACGATGTGCTACTTTGAACCCAGCCATGTTACTACCCCTCCCGTCGGAAGAAAAGGACAATGACGTCCATGAATGTTTGTTTCAGACTGAGGATGAAACAAACGGATGGGTAGACCTGACTGACGTTCCCTTATCTGAACCCCAACGGGAACTGTATGTTGATGGCTTGTGCTTCAAGCTGCCAGATGGCACCACTACTGCAGCCTATGCAATCGCGACACTGCATACCGTAGTTGAGACATCCTGCATCCCACACCCATCGGCCCAAGCTGCAGAATTAGTTGCACTTCTACGGGTTTGTGAGCTGAGTGAGGGACTGGCTGTTAATGTTTATACAGACAGCCAGTATGCCTTTGGGGTGCCACCCGCTCCGCAGTAAATGTGGAAGTAAGGAAGCACTGGGTGCACGGAAGCCACGTAGAGAGTGCCACTCTCGCTTCCATACGACTGCTGAGTCAGCGACGGCATTCCTGATCAAGAATATGAGCAGGTGCCCGATTTGTTCCTTTCTTTAATGCTCGATTAAGGGGGGCGCAGACGGATGAGGAGTGTGACAGAGTCCTGCTTAAAGCAGTTCCTAAGGAGATAAGGGCTGCCTCAGATCACTCTGCCCCCAAAGAGCCTGTTTCAGAGCCCAGATCTTTGCCTGACTCTCAGTTCCTACCCCTCTTTGCTGATGACATAGTGCCAAGTGTAACCAGGTATAACTTACGGCCCCGGAAGAAGAACGGGACGACAGCTGAACAGTTTAGGAGGTAGGGAAGGACTTAAGTTTAGGGCACAGGTGCTGTGCCTAGGGTGCCTGTTAGAGTAGAACGAACGTCATTGGTGCACTGTGTGTGAACACTCAAAAGGATTCGGTGAGGGTACCCTCCAAGGAGGGAGGGGTGCCCTATCCTGAGACTTTTGAGTTCAGAATACAAGCTCAGCGAGCAGCTCCAACGCCAGTGCTCAACAGCACCTACGCCTGATGAAAAATAGGAGTCTACCAGTGCAGGGTTATTAAATGGACACTGGAAAGAAGATTTTGCTTTTGTTCCCTCTGATACTATAGTTGCAATAGTGGCTCTAGCCTGTGAACATTTTCTTTCCTCATAGTACGTATAGGTTGTTGGAAGTTTTATTGAAAATGCTCCCTTTTGGCCGTCTAATTATGAGAGAGGAACAGCCACTGATGGTTCCACCACCTAGACAGAATGGTAATGGGTGGTGCGGGTGGTCAACAGGAAGTAAGGTAGTGATGGTAGTGCTTATCCTCATGGTGATGAAAGCTCTGTTCGGGGTGGTTTGGTATTTGGAGGATCAGCATCCGGTGCATATTTTAGTGGGAACTACCTACCCCATCCCCATCTGAGCATATGTTTGTTTCATTAGCCCAGCACAAGGAGAGACACTGACAGACCTAAGTTGATAATGCATTCATTCATATGCTTCATCAGGTGCACAGTACCACTAATACCACAAATTGTTGGGTGATTTGCTAGTCTCTTTGCCCCTATCATATTTAGGTAGTTGCGAGGCCTAGTTCCAGTTGCTTTCCACGGTGTATATGCATTATTATGGCAATGTTATGAAAATGGGAGCGGATGATTATGAAGCAGTGCTGGAGTATATAGTGATACACCAGGGTTATGCGCCTGGGAAGGATGGCAAGGAGGATACTATGCATCCCGAAGCCTGTAGGAATTTGTTCACAGCTAACGAGAATGTGACGTGGTTGCAAGGTGAGATGTTAGATTTCAAGGGGCTCAATGTTACTGAGTATTTCAAATGTTTCCAAGAACTAAACATTACAGAAGACCAAGCCATGCCCGTACCAGTGATCAATGCCTTGGCCAGTTTTTGTGTCGAACGTTCAGGGAATGTACCAGTGGGGCAGTGCATTTGTAGTAACACCTATAGGTTTAATATAAGTTTTAGCCCGCCTTTGCTTACACCTCCAAATGTATATTTCATCTGTGGATACAGAGCTTATATTTGGCTTCCTAGGGGCTGGTCTGGTCGTTGCTATGTCTCTTTCCTCTTGCCTCCCATCTACATTTCCCCGCGCAGTTATCACAAACATAGCAAGTTACAGTGAAGAGATCTCCATGTCTACAGAGTTAAGAGAGTGATTGATTCAGATGAGATCGATCAGACAGATACTTCTCTCCAGCAAATTACGGACATAATGAAGAGCATTATACCGTTCTGGGGTCCCATATTCAATAGCCGCAATATACGTCGCTTGACCAGAGTAGTTGAGGGAGTGATTAACACTACTACGAGTATATTGACTAATATCACGTTCGAGCTTCAGGCTAGGAAGCTCGTTGCTCTTCAAAATAGGATGGTTTTAGATGTCATACTAGCTGATGGGGCGGAGCTTGCCGCGTCATCGGCAGTAGTTGCTGTGTTTTCATTCCTGATTCAGCCCCTACAGTATACTCAGAAATACAGAATTGCTTCAGAAATACATGAGGATAATGGTTCATGGTCCATATCAGGGTGGTTCTGGGGCCTGCTGACATCATGGGGTTGGAAAATACTCCTTGTCCTGATAGTTATCGCAGGCGTCATCTTCACAGGTTGCCTTTGTATTATCTTCATTCCAGCATGCAGTACCTATTGTATGAGCAAAATAATACCTGCTCCGCAAACACCAGGACATGATGCAAAGGTTTCATCTATGATGATGCAAGAAGTTCAGGATCTGATGCTGATTGATGAAGGCATCTTCAAAAACTAGTATTATTGATGCGTTTAACTGTGTTGTATTTCTCTGTGATATCCTGAGTGTTATATCATGTGTGTGCCTATTGCTTCCCTCACCTCTGCCACCCCCCTTAGTATTGTGAAGAACCTACCTGATGGCAATTAAACCATTTTTTAGCCACTTTTGCTAAAAGGAGGATCTGTTAGACTTGAAATCCCCATTTGCGTAATGCTTCCCGTCACATGACATTATAAGTATGTTAGGTTTGCATTGCGAGGCTAAATAGATACAATTTGCATTTCATGTTGTACAACCCACTGAGCTATCTGAGTAATGAGTGACCCCTATGTATACTTGTGACTCCATTAGCTTTTGCAGCTTTTTCAGTTCCTATTAGGCTGCTTTAACTAGGCCCGAAGTAGGCCGCAAAATGTGCGCGTTGCTTGCCTCAGCAGAATACTGCATTTCATTATTATTTTCTGTCTGCCTTTCCAAGGCTGCTTTCTGATGTACTAATGAATAAGCCTTTCTGTGTGTATGTTCATCTGTAGGGAGGTTTCTGCTCCAACGTTAAGACCAGTGATGGGTGGTAAGAATGGCTTCAGACCAGTCATGGTGAATATTCCTGAGAACTGGAGTAATTCATTATATGGGAAGAAAGGTGTAGTGAAGCGGAAAACTCCACCTCAACCGAAATGTGTCCCCCAACATTTCCCATAGTGTAAACTTGAGGCCGTACAATTGTGGACAATAGGCGTGATCACAAGTTGCAAATTTGTCAACCTGGGGGGTCCCACAGGGCTAACATGTTCTGCACCAGAATCCAAAAGGAGATGCCGGCAAGATGATGCCAACTCAGGCTGAGAGCTGACCAGATGGTTGGCACCTAGCCAGGTCCCATGCTGGTGCACGTAGAACCCAGAGACTGGCACTCTTGTGCCGCCGGAACTTCACTTTTTTGATGTCCCAGTGGCGCAATGTGTCATTGCATATTTATAAGGCGGCGTAAAGCCACTTTACGTGGCTTTTCATGGCCTTATAAATACATGCTCCTTTCACGCAAAACACTGCATGAAACGGGCGTTCCATGGGTGTTGCTGAGGGTGTTCCAACACAACACTCATGAAACTTGACACATTCCCAGATTTACAAGAAATTGTGAACTTGGGAATACATCAGAATCTAACGCCAACCCAGGGGTGGCGTTAGAGAAGTGCAACAAGGAGAATTTCTCCTCATGCTTTCCTTTTTCTTTTTGTGCTGCATTCTGCAGCACATATAGAAAAAGGAAATCGCCTCTTGTGATTTACTTTGTGCAGGAAGGTCTCCCTTCCTTCACAAAATGCAGGCACCCTTGCATTGCACCATGGCAAAAGGCTGCCTGTATTGGCGCATGGCAGCCCATTGTGCGCCTGCGCTGGGGAAAAGAACAGGAATGCGCTGTATCACATAGATACGGCGCATTCCTGCCCTTTCGTTCTGACGTGGAGCAGTGCTGCAAGATTCCATGTGGTGCTGCCCTACCCAAAACCTCATAAATGAGGCCCAGAGTCTCTGGGCTTCCCGACGGAGGAGGAGGGACCTCTAGCAGGAAGGCGTTGGATTGACTGAATCCAGTCAAGCATGAACTAGAAAAAGAAGAGATCACATTCTTTGGCCACATTTACACCGACACAAGATGTTTGGAAGAAAGAGCCAGATCACCCGTAGGATCATGAGACCACCATGAGCCAGACTACCCGTAGGATTATGAGACCACTATGAGCCAGACTACCCGTAGGATCATGAGACCACCATGAGACTGACCACCCATAGGATCATGAGACCACCATGAGCCAGACCACCCGTAGGATCATGAGACAACCCTGAGCCGGACCACCTGTAGGATTATGAGACCACTATGAGCCAGACCACCCGTAGGATCATGAGACCACCATGAGACAGACCACCCATAGGATCATGAGACCACCATGAGCCAGGCCACTCGTAGGATCCTGAGACCACAATGAGCCAGACCACCCGTAGGATCATGAGACCACCATGAGCCAGACCACTCGTAGGATCATGAGACCACCATGAGCCAGACCACCCGTAGGATCATGAGATCACCATGAGCCAGGCCACCCGTAGGATCATGAAACCACCCTGAGCCTGACCACCCGTAGGATCATGAGACCACCCTGAGCCAGACCACCCGTAGGATCATGAGACCAGCATGAGCCAGACCAGTTTACCCCACCCGAAGGATCATGAGACCTCCATAGCGTTTGAGCAAGAAGCAACAGCTAAGACGTAGACATTCGCTGTATGTGAAGTCCACAGTGATGGGTCGAGGAGATGCGGTCATGGAGTGACTCACGCGTATTCTCTTCCTCTAGCATTTTCTTTTTTGTATTTTCTTTCCTTTCATTCCTCTCCTTCCTGTCTGTTTTTCTTCTTTCCCCACCCCGCCCGATTGCCCTAAATTCTTTAATTTATCAAAGAAGGGGTGAGATGTTGATTAAAGCTTAATTTCAGCAGGTGGTCTTAGGTGGGGCCCATCTGCACTCTCGTTTTGGAGGCCGGCACCTATTTTCCCTCATCAGACTTTTACCCATAACAAGGGAGTGAAAAACACACAAGCGCAAAGAAAGAGGAAGAGAAAGATGAAAAAAGTGACAAAGGGAGAGAGCAGGGACCTACAGGAGTGAGATAAAGGAGCCGAGAGCATCTGGGGTGGATTAAAGAGCCATGAGGTGCAATCAAGATGAGATAAAGGAGCCGAGAGTGTCTGGGGTGGATTAAAGAGCCATGAGCTGGAATCAAGAGTGAAATAAAGAAGCCGAGATTGTCTGGGGTGGATTAAAGAGCCATGAGGTGGAATCAAAAGTGAGATAAAGGGGCCAAGAGTGTCTGGGGTGGATTAAAGAGCCATGAGGTGGAATCAAAAGTGAGATAAAGGAGCCGGGAGGGTCTGAGGGTGTATTAAAGAGCCACGAGGTGGAATCAAGAGTGAGATACAGGAGCCGAGAATGTCTGGGGTGGATTAAAGAGCCATGAGGTGGAATCAAGAGTGAGATAAAGGAGCAGAGAGTGTCTGAGGGTGGATTAAAGAGCCACGAGGTGGAATCAAGAGGGAGATAAAGGAGCCAGTGAGGTTCCGTGAATTCTGAACCCGTTTCCTAAATGTCGTCGTATCATGACAATTTTTGTATCAATGTTATGTTATGTTATGTTAAGGTTTTGTTAAAGCGCGCAGCTGCCCCAGCTAAGGGGCGTCCCGGCGCTGACTGAATAATTGTACCAGAAATGGTGAAACTGAGAGAAAGGAAACCTAAATCAGAGGGAAAAGAAAGGTCTTAATGCTTTCCGAAATGGGAGTAGATCATCAATACTATGAATGGATACTGGCAAGGAGTTCCACAGTTTGGCCGCAAGCACTCGGAAGGAACGACCTCCAATACGGCAAAGTCTGAATTTGGGGGTATTTACCAAATGTTGACCCAAGGAGCGCAGGTTACGCTCAGGGGTATACAGAATTAAAAGAGGGCGGAGTAGCTCAGGGCTAGTACCATTCAGAATTTTGAACGCCAAACAGAGAGTCTTAAACTGGATTCTAGCTTGAATCGGCAGCCAGTGTAAAGCTCTAATAGTAGCTCTGGCAGAACATCTACATGGAAGTCCCACAAGAGCCCGGGCTGCCGAATTCTGTACTCGCTGGAGACAGACAATCTCAGCTTTGTTTGTGCCCAAAAGAAGTGCGCTAGCGTAATCCAAGCGCAATAGAATAGTAGCCTGGATGATAAGCTGCCGGACAGGCGCACTAAAGAACTTCAAAATGGGGCGAAGGCCTCTCAGCAGGCCCACACATGTCGCAGCCACCTTCTTCGTGTGGCACTGAAAGTTGAGATCTGCATCCAGCCACACTACTAAGTTTTTGACCACTGGCTTGGCTGCAGGCATAATGCCTAAGGAAGCTGGCCACCAGTGTTCATTCCAAAGGGAGGTGTTTTTTCCGACCAGCATCACCTCGGTTTTAGTGGCATTCAGTTGAAGGCAGTTCTCAGCCATCCATTGGGCAACAGCAGTCATCCCATCTCTAAACCTAGTAGCAGCGGCAGAGGGACCCTCAGCCAAGGTGACAATCAGCTGGGTATCGTCAGCATACGAAACTAACGTTAGGCCCCACTCTCTTGCCACAGCCGCGAGAGGTTGGACATAGAGATTGAACAACGTCGGGCTCAACGCAGAGCCCTGCGGAACCTCTTGGCAGATGGAATGGGCTTGAGCTAGAAAAGGCGGAGCTGAGACCCGGAAGGATCTATCCGTCAAGAAAGCGCGGAACCATTCCAGGGCCTGGCCCATGATCCCAATTGCCTCCTGACGGTTAAGCAAGATGTCGTGAGACACCGTATCAAAGGCAGCGCTAAGATCTAATAGTATAAGCGCTGCACTCTGACCGGCGTCAAGAATGGTTCTTAAGTACTCCGTGGAGGCCAATAAGGCAGACTCGGTGCTGTGACCCGATCTGAAGCCGTTTTGAGACGGGTCCAGAATGTTGTTAAGGGACATATGTCGAGACAGCATCTCGTTCACATGAGCCTCTGCTAATTTTGCAACCCATGGAAGCAAGGAGATCAGCCTAAAACTCTCAGTCAGAGAGGGATCTAATGTGGGCTTTTTAATGATGGGAGAGACCTGAGCCTTTTTCCAGGCCAACGGTACTATGGCTGTAGTAAAAGATAAATTAAGTATCTGCGCTAGGGGTTTCTGAACAAGATCCATGGAATCCAGAAACTGTGCCGGTCTCATGGGATCAGATGGAGACCCCGATTTGACCTTTCTACAGAGTCTCACAAGTTCATCGCACGAGATCTCAGGTATCGTAGTCACAGTAGAAATCCCCTCTCTGACCGTGATAGGACCTGGAGCAGAGGAGCGCAGGGGAAAAGTAGCATAGATTTTCTGCACTTTGTTCAGAAAGAAGTGTGCAAGCTCCTCGCATTGCTGCACTGAGTTTACATGTGAGACTAAAGTTTTAGTGTTCCTGAACGATCTTGAAAATGTATTTCGTAGGATGAGAGCTGTCCCTAATTTTATCAGCATAAAAATTAGCGCGCGTGGAGCAAATCGTTTTATGGTAGTGTTTTAGTTTAGCCAAATACACAGACTTGAGATCTTTGTCATAGTCCCTTCTCCAAATCCCTCGGCTCTTTACACTCCTTTCTGAGTGTTCTAAGAGCATCAGAGAACCAAGGATTGGGGATCGAATTACGCCCCCTGACCCGGTCAATGGACCGAAAATGGCGAGTGTAAGGTGTACGAGTGTTTTCGCCATGTTCGAGTGACGAGGTCACCCTGAAATCAGGGATTCCGTTTTGAACCCTTGGGTTCCATTTTGTGTACGGCAGCCATTTTGTGGTTGCCCTCACATAGGCCGATGACTAAGGCTGAACGAGTTATGGGACACGTACACCTTTAGCTGACTTCTGTGTGACCTGGGCAAGCTGACTCCGTTGCCTGAAGCCAAACCTGTTAGGCCAGTTCCTTTCCCAGTAGCTGGTCGAGATTGAGGATCAAGGCACAGGACACCATCAACCCTTTATTGCACACAACTATGTCTTATCTGACTCACACCTGTCTCTGCTCCTTTCTTTATGACCTGTTTACGATGAGGAGGTGCCCGTATTTATTAGGGGTCCGTCCGATTTATCTGATGAAGAGGTTTGAGCCTTTCCGGGTAATTGATGGTGGGCTGGACAATGAAATGTGGGTTTGTTATGCAATGCTTTTGTCGTGTACACATGGGATTGGTCAACTGTAAATAAGGAATGTTTGCCTGAAGCACAATATTTGGTATAAAAGGGACGACGTGCTTTGTAAGTTTGAGCAGTCTCCTACGAATATACAGCCTTTGTACTTCGCGGACCTCTGTTACTGGTTGCAGCCAATAAATCTGATCTTTGACGTCACCAAGAAGATTGCCGCGTTTCTGTTATTCTGAGACAGGTGAATCCGGAGACTTCGGGTGTGTCCCCTGGCACCGCTGGGTCTTAAATAACCCGGTTCTTCATTTGGCGCCCAACGTAGGGCGACTTCAGCGGTACCGGTCCAAGCCTGATGATCGTGAGGAGCTTCGTGTGAAAATTCTGGAGGAAGGCCAACCACTTCATCGACCCCTGTATGTCATCGTGGTCCGAAAGTCTTTGCTGCGAGGTTCCCCGCTTTCCGACGGCTACGAAGGACTGCTGCCCTGACTGTTGCCCTGTCTTGGAGCCTTAGACGATTTGTAGAGCGAGACGATAGACGGGTCTTCTGGTGACGTCATCGATACCTCAGTTAAGTATGAGTGGAGCGTCTCCCAGTCCTTAGTTTTGGGTATCTCTTGGGATCTTTGATTTGAGATCTTTGATTTGAGTTCTTTGATTTGGGTTCTTTGATTTGGGCCTTGCAAGTACCAAAGCCGAGGGACTCGTGTATTCACAAGACTATTGTATTCGATAATCCCTTGAAGTTTGAAGCTAGACTAGAGAGCGAAGATGCCTGGTCTTAGCAGACTTGGAAGATTATTTTGTTGTGGTTCTAAAAGGGATTCCCGATTGGAGGCCTCTTGTCCGGTTCCTCCGATTGGAACTCCAACCTATGAGCTTTATGTGAAGCACGGCGTGGGCCCTATCACGTATAATGAAGTATGGATTAGGTACACAAGGAAGGACGGTGTCCTAAAATGGCCCCAATATGGTAGTTTTGACACAGAAGTTCTAGATAATTTAGAGGTTAAACTCTTTAAGAAGAAAGCCCGGCCGGCGATGTTTGACTCTTTCCGCCTATGGTGAAAGGAAGCCAAACAGAAGGAAATTAAATTAGCAAAGAGAAATAAAAGAGAGAGAGGTATCTCTATTATGCAGGCTGCTATGCAGTTTAAGGATAACGAAGAAGAACAGGCGAGTGAGCAGTTGCACAGGCAACTTAAAATGGCGATTGATAAATGCTATCCAGCTTTGCCGCTTCTTCAGCAAGATGCAGCGAAGGAACTTGAGAAAGATCCCCTGATGTC
Organism: Lissotriton vulgaris; assembly: GCF_964263255.1. NCBI lineage: Eukaryota > Metazoa > Chordata > Amphibia > Caudata > Salamandridae > Lissotriton > Lissotriton vulgaris. The sequence goes on from NW_028254494.1 coordinate 21,743, forward strand.
GCACCTGTTGAGTTCGCCACCCCCTTATGCGCAGAGTGCTACAGCACCTCCGCAACCTTTAGTTGTGCAACCTCCAGTTGTGCAGCCTCCTGTTATTCCACAGCCGCCAGCTCCTCTTCAGTTGGCTCCTGCTCCTCTGGTCCAGCCTTTTCAAGGGCCACTGACTTTGCCACCTGCTCCGCCTTTAATTCCTGTGACTTTTTCATCTCTTCTTGCTACCTCCTCTGCTACTGCTCCTACGTTGACCTTTTCTCAGTCCACTTTATCTCCTGTCCTGTCGACCTCTCCTTCTGTTCGACAGAGAATGACTAACACTTTTACTAGTCTTTTGTCTCCTTTCCTTGGGTCATTTAATACGACCCCTGTTTCAGAGCGTAAACAGTTGCGTAGCCAACTGCCTGATTCTCTCTCGAGAGAAATATTGGATCGTTTGGCGCATAAAGGGGTTACTCGTCCTTTAAGATACGATGTAGAAACTGTTATGGATGTCTTCCATCAATGGGAAGAACCGAAGCAGAGATATGTTTTCGATAAGGTGTGTACTTTCCTCCGTGAAGAATGAGAGGATGATGATTTGGGACAGACTCCACCAGAGCTGTCCAATGTGCAATCCGAGTTTGCAAAATGTACGATTGTGGGATCCGATGTTGAGAAAGCAGTTGCGACGTTGTTGTCGTTCAGGAGCGAGTCTCTTTCTCAGCCGTTGTTTGAGCCCGATCCCTCTGTTAAGAGAAAGGTGTGACAATATCCAATGAGAGAGGTTCCTCCGGTATGGAAGGAAGCAGTTCAGGCCAATGTTAATCTTGGTATTGTAGTTGCACCAGCTAATTTTCAACGTGTTTGGGTACATGTTCCGTGGAAGCGAGAAGACGTTTTGGCTCTTAAGCAGACCTTTCCTGACCCCCGTAAAAATCCTGCAGGATATTATAAGGAGTTATCACAGACTGCAGACTCATGTATCATGAGCCTAGCTGATATAGACATGTTGTTTGGAAATGTGGTCCCGCAGCCTTTAAGGGGTTTGATTCGTCATACGGATCATGCGCAAGAGTTAGGAGATTCATGGGTTAATATTGCTGCTGCAAGTTGGTGGTGCTAAACCTGAGCCTGTAGTAGCAGACCTCCCTGGTAGGATCATTACCTACATGAAAACGTTGATGCCTGCTATGCGAGTAAACTGGGACAAATTGTCTGCGTGTAAGCAAAAGAAAGAGGAAACCGTATCTGATTTCTTCACTAGGTTTGAAGAGACGTTTATCGACCACAGTGGTCAAGACATGAGTACTGAAGGTGGTCAACGGTTGTTCGTTGACAAGTTTGTACATAATTTGCTTCCCGAATTGTGTAAGAAGTTGAAGGATTCAGAGAGTTCTTGGGCCGTTTCCTCTTCAGCACAGATATTGGCTACTGCACAGTATTACGAAAATAGAGATAAGGATGAGAAGGATAGAGCAGACAAGAAAACGAAAGAGTTAAAGATGAAGGTGCTTTTACAGCAAGCGTATCCACCCCGTAGTAATCAGCGGGATTATCAGCAGCCTCAGCAGTTTCAGAGAAACTCGCAAAGGTTCGAGTCTCCTCAACAGCGTTTCCTGGTAGGCCCCAATCAGTGTTCATATTGTAAGGAAGAGGGTCATTTCAAGTATAGTTGCCCTATTCTGTTACAGCGTATGAATGGTGTTTCAGGTGCAAGAGGTCGAGGTGTTCAGCAAGCTCCTAGAGGTAGGGGACGTGGAGGTTTTCCCTAGAATGCGCGTTCCTTTCCTCCACAACATTCGATGAATAGTTTTGATCAGCAGAATAATGCACCTGGTAGGACGACTCAGTACTATGCTGACGTCTACTATGCCGAAGGTGAGAATGTAAATGTAAATGTAAATGTAAATGTACATGAATTTATATAGCACAAATCACCACTGTTTTTTTCTAAGCGCTTGCTTAGGGAACCCGTCATGGTATTCCCCTGTGAGATAACCCCGGCAGGGTATCCGCAAGGTGAAAGCCAGGCATCCTGCCATGAGGGGCCGTTGTGGAGATTAAGCAAACAATTGCCCAGAGTCGCAGAGTGTGAACCCATTAATCGTGTAGGCACCGGAGCGAGAATTGTCAAGTCCATGGACAATTTAGGACTCAAGGCCCCGCCAAGCCGGGAATTGAACCCTGGTCCCGGGCTGACCTCTGCTTCCAGGTCTGCCTCCTCTAACCAGTGAGCCACACTTCTCCACTGTGGATGTGGATGATAATGATTGCTAGGACAGCCATGGACAAAGAGAGTGAGTTGTTTCAGTTCCAGTAGATCAGAGTGGACCTTATGTGAAGGTGATTACATCAGGTGTGTCAATGCCTTTTCTGTTGGATACTGGTGCTACGAAGAGTTCTATTATGCACTCTAAACTCCCTGGGGCACCTTTGTCTGGCTTAACAAATGCTTCAGTAGGTTTTTCTGGCGCCCCAGTTAGAACCCCGATTTCTAATCCTTTGTCTCTTTCTGTTGGACCTCGCGAACTTGAAGCACCCCTTATTCTGACGACAGGTTGTGGTGAAAACTTGTTGGGATTGGATCTTTTGAAAAGATTGTATGCGACATTGTAATATTCTCCTTTGGGAGTACAACTTACACTGGGTAAGAAAGTGGTTTCTCCGATGTATTTGTCGAAGGATAAACTTCCGACGGAATTGTCTTCTCTTCCTGATATTCTTTGGGCAACTGGTCCTAACGATGTGGGTCTTCTGGAGATACCACCATATGTTGTGACGTTGAAAGCAAACGTTAAAATGCCACGCATTCCCCAATATAGGATCTCTAGTGATGGCGAAAGAGCATTACTAGCGATCATTTATGATTTGATTGAGAAAGATGTGATTGAAGAAACGAGAGGAAATGTGTGCAACAGCCCTGTTTTGCCGGTTTTGAAAAGCACTGACTCTTCTCAGCCACCCGTTTACAGGTTTGTGATTGATCTTAGAGAGGTGAATAAGATAGTTGTGCCACAATTTCCTGTTGTTCCGGATATCACTGCCTTACTGACTATGATTCCAGCTTCGGCCACTTGGTTCTCGGTGATTGATTTGAAGGATGCTTTCTTCAGCATTCCGATTGCCGAGGAGAGTAGGGATATTTCCGGCTTCTCTTTAGGAGGACGAAGCTTCCGGTTGAAACGCGCTCCTCAAGGCTATTGTGAGAGTCCGTCAATCTATAGTCAGGCATTGAAAACACAAATTGATACGATTGTTTTACCTAATGGTGCTGCTCTTCTCCAATACGTTGAGGATTTGCTAGTCGCTGCCGATAATGAGGAAATTTGTAAGAAAGCTACTTTGTCATTGCTGCGTCATTTGTCTGATTTTCATCACAAAGTGTCTCTTTCGAAGTTACAATATTGTCGACAAGAAGTGACCTACTTAGGTCATCTCTTATCGAAGGAGGGAAGAAGATTGACCCCAAAACGAATTCAGGCGATTGCGAAAATGAGTGCGCGCTTTCTTGGGTATCACGTCATATTGCAGACAATAGATACCGAATTTTTCTCTGCTGGCCAAACCGCTAGTGGCATTGACCTGTAAAGATACACCGAATCCCCTCCTGTAGTCCGAAGATTGTCAGAAAAGTTTTTTCGAATTGCGCAGTGCATTGTGTTCGGTTCCTGTGTTGGGTACCCCTGACTACAGTAAGCCCTTTACGTTGTATGTCCACGAGAGAGAAGGATGTGCGTTGGCAGTGTTGACACAGTCTTTTGGGGACAAGCAGCGTCCTTGTGCATATTTCTCATCGACTTTGGATCCGGTAGCTAGAGCGTTGCCGAGTTGTTTGAGAGCCACAGCGGCAGCAGCTGTTTCTATTCGACAGTCTGCTGGTTTGGTGATGAATAATACGCTGGTCATGATGGTTCCACATGCAGTGGATACTTTGTTAAACAGGACCAAGACACAGCACTTGACTAGTGCTCGATTGTTAGGTTATGAGCTGACACTTTTAGCGAGTCATGTGCACATAAAGAGATGCAATACGTCGAATCCAGCCACGTTATTGCCAAATTCAGTAGAGACAGATGTTGTTGAACAGCATGATTGCTTTCTCAGGACAGAGGAAGAAACAAAAGGAAGAATAGATCTTAGGGACACTCCTCTGATGGAACCTTATGGGTGGATGGTTCATGCTTCAAGCTTCCGAATGGTGATACGACTGCGGCATACGCTGTTACGACTTTGCATACGATTGTTGAAGCTGCACGTATCCCACATAATTCCGCCCAAGCAGCAGAATTGATTTCACTTACGAGAGCGTGTGTGTTGTTGAAAGGAAAGAAAGTGACCATATATACCAACAGCCAGTATGCGTTTGGTGTGGCTCATAGTTTTGGACGCTTGTGGAAGGAACGTGGGTTCCTTATGTCACACGGGACAAAGATACAGCATGGTCAGTTGGTGAATGAGCTTCTGGAATCACTTACCTTGCCGTTGCAAGTTGCGATTGTGAAATGCAGTGCACACAAGAAGGTCACCAATGATGTTGGCCGTGGTAATGCGTTTGCAGACGAAGTTGCGAAAGATGTGGCAAGAGATGTGATGAGTCGAATGTATGTTGCGGGTTCGGCGAGATGAGTTCCGGATAGAGGGATGTGCGAGGATACGAGAGTGTGAAATCGATTCAAGCTGAAGCTACAGAGAAAGAGTTGAGTGTGTGGATAGAGAGCACGGGTAAATTGGATGCGAATGGTTGTTGGGTTGAGTTGTCAGAACATCAGCGATGGTTGTTACCCGATGCGTATGTGTTTGCAGTGGTTACGATGGCGCATGGAATGGCTCATATCAGTGCGAAAGGGATTTGTAAGTTGTTGGCTCCAGTATGGCAAAATGCTGGACTTCCTAAATGTGCAGAGAATGTGATCAAGAATTGTATGGTTTGTCTGAAGTACAATCCTGGCAAGGGAACTCCAACTCCAGCTGGTCATTTTGCTCCTCCGACGTATCCGTTCGAGGTTTTGCAGCTAGATTTTATTCACATTGAGAGATGCAACAACCTAAAATACGTACTCGTGGATGTTTGTGCCTTTTCGAGATGGGTAGAAGCATATCCCCTGAAAGATAATACTGCCTTGTCCACAGCTAAAGCCCTTGTCAAAGAGTTTTTCCCTAGGTATGGTTTGCCGAGAATGGTCTGGAGTGATAATGGGAGTGAATTTGTGGGTCAAGTGATGAAGAGAGTATGTGAAGGGCTAGGAATCCGCCAAAAGTTCCATGCTGCAAATCACCCCCAATCAGCTGGACTATTAGAGTGCTATAATGGTACTCTTAAACTGAAACTGGCCAAGATACAAGCGAGCTCTGGTCTTAAATGGCCTGATGCTTTGCCATTGGCACTTTTGTCTGCAAGAATGACCGTACATTCCCGAGTAGGACTTAGTCCTTATGAGATTGTGTTTGGTCGCCCGGCAAACAGTGCCGAGGCCAACGAAATTCAGCGAGATGGAACACCCTGTACTGCTTGATTACTTTTGTATGATTTGACGGCTAAATTGCGTGTCTTACACCAACAGTTTCATGATACACTGCCTCAGGCTTCTGAAGATCCAGGACATGTCATCGATCCTGGTTCATAGGTGTTAATCAAGAACTTCCAGCGAACGAAGAACGATCAGCCCCGCTGGATTGGTCCCTACTTGGTGCTGTTGTCAACGCGATCTGCAGTACGAGTGCAAGGAAAAAAGAACTGGATCCACGGCGTACACTGTAAGAGGGTCCCTTTGCCTCTGCCGTACGACCGGTGGGTCCAGGAGGGTATTGCTGATTTTGAGACTGAGACTGTGCCTCGTTTTCTGCCTTTTAGCGATGCACGTTTAATTGGGACATATTCCAAGCGAGAGAGCGACGATCTTCTACAAGTAGCTGTGCCACCGTCAGTTCGATTGGACACTTCCTAGCCTGAACTCTTGTTCTGTGACCAGACATTGCCGGAGAAAGGTCGTTATAATTTGCGACCAAGAGTCATGGACAAATAAAAGAGATTTCCTTTATGATCTATTTTTGATCATTCAGCTCTCCCATCTGAGAAACTGTTTTGACCGATTTTGTTTTTCGAACCGCCATCCGGGTTCAGCTGTAGGAGACGGGGTCAAGTCTTTGGAGTGCAAGCCGAAGACACAAGGTCGACGGTTCTGGTTGGTCCTTGGGCGTTCCCTGGACTGACAGGCGCATTCCTTAGCACGGAACACCCTACCCACGCGAGCAGCACGGTTAGAGGATGGAGTTTTTCAAGATGGAGAGGCCTGTTGAAGAAATGAATTTTAGAGCCAAAATGTGTACAATCATGGGCAGAAAATGTTTTTTATTATTGTGTCTTTGTACATTGCTTAGTGTAATAATGTTTTTGATGGGATATATAATATTCTCTTTTCAAGTGACGTTTGCACCCACTCCACAGCCCATACCTCCTTCCACTGTTTCCTCACATTCTTTCCACCCTCTGCCTGAACATGAGTCCATTAGGAGATTGGAATTCGCTAATAACTCCTTCATTCAGCTTCTACACCAACACCAATTAGTAGTGAACACGACTAACTGTTGGGTGTGTGGTCTTATGCCTCATACTACTGATAAAGGTATTCCCTACCTGGTCCTGCCATTTAGCTACAATGGTTCTGTGTGGGCATACAGAACGATGTTCATATATGCTCATGAAGTCCACCCCCTACGTTCTGTGAAAGACAATCCGAAGAATAGTGCTCTTGTTAAGGGTATAGTAGACATGAATAGAGGAGCTACTTCCTATGAGACTATCCCGAGAGATGAGACACTAGCGTATATTGGATGGAACGTAACTGGATATGGAGTTAGTCTGAGTGAGAACCAGCGAGCGAAAAGATCCTCTCCGATCTGGATCGTACCCCATCAGGGTCATTACTGTCTGCAGGGTAATGGCAAGAATCCGAGAGCTCAGTTAGGGAAGAGTATCTGCACTGAGACGTATGTTTTGCGTCCAGACTTCCCCATCGTTTCTAGCAGCTAAGGGTACCTATTTGTCTGTTACTATAGAGCATACACATGGTTGCCCACTGATTTCTCGGGCACATATTTTGTCTCGTTCCTGTTGCCTCCCACCTACACAGCTGCGGCAGATTACCACAAGACAAGAATTGTTAGAGGTGTCATCAGTAAGGAAGATACCTCAGGACAAGAATTAGGTGATTTCTTGAAGGGTTTTCTGCCGTTTTGGGGACCTATGGTTAACAGCAGGAACATACGGCAATTAACAAGAGTGGTTGAGTCCACCGTAATTGAAACTGACGGTGCCCTTAGTAACTTGACTGCTGAGCTCCAGTCGGATCGTCTTATGACTCTCCAGAACAAAGTTGCGTTAGACGTTATACTAGCAGACCGAGGTGGGGTATGTAAAGTGATCCAATCAAGTTGCTGCGTTTTCATTCCAGACAATGCTCAGACAGTGTACCAGGCCATTTCTAAGCTGCATAAGATCTCCAAATCTATACACGTGGATAAAGGAGATTGGTCGTTGATAGGATGGTTCTGGGAACTGATATCCACGTGGGGATGGAAGATTCTGATGGTCATTGGGATGATCTTAGCCATCCTTTTCCTGTTCTGTCTTTGTGTACAGTGTGCTCCTGCTATATGTGGCCTCTGTGCTACATCGTGTGTGAGGAAACCTGTATCACAAGACGTGCTAAGTAATAGGATGATGCTACAGCAACATCTTGATGACCTAATGAGTATAGACCTAGATTCAGACTGACATGGGTTTAGGTTATTGCCTATGTAAGGGCAAAAGGAGGGTCTGAGGTTCCGTGAATTCTGAACCCGTTTCCTAAATGTCGGCGTATCATGAAGATTTTTGTATCAATGGACCGAAAATGGCGAGTGTGAGGTGTACGAGTGTTTTCGTCATGTTCGAGTGACGAGGTGACCCTGAAATCAGGGATTCCGTTCTGAACCCTTGGGTTCCATTTTGTGTACGGCAGCCATTTTGTGGTTGCCCTCACATAGGCCGATGACTAAGGCCGAACGAGTCTTTGGGACACATACACCTTTAGCTGACTTCTGTGTGACCTGGGCAAGCTGACTCCGTTGCCCGAAGCCAAACCTGTTAGGCCAGTTCCTTTCCCAGTAGCTGGTCGAGATTGAGGATCAAGGCACAGGACACCATAAACCCTATATTGCACACAACTTTGTCTTAACTGACTCACACCTGTCTCTGCTCCTTTCTTTATGACCTGTTTACGATGAGGAGGTGCCCGTTTTTATTAGGGGTCCGTCCGATTTATCTGATGAAGAGTGTTGAGCCTTTCCGGGTAATTGATGGTGGGCTGGACAATGAAATGTGGGTTTGTTATGCGATGCTTTTGTCGTGTACACATGGGATTGGTCAACTGTAAATAAGGAATGTTTGCATGAAGCACAATATTTGGTATAAAAGGGACGACGTGCTTTGTAAGTTTGAGCAGTCTCCTACGAATATACAGCCTTTGCACTTCGTGGACCTCTGTTACTGGTTGCAGCCAATAAATCTGATCTTTTACGTCACCAAGAAGTTGCCGCGTTTCTGTTATTCTGAGACAGGTGAATCCGGAGACTTCGGGAGTGCCCCCTGGCACCGCTGGGTCTTAAATAACCCGGTTCTTCACCAGGTGTGTCTGAGGGTGGATTAAAGAGCCATGAGGTGGAATCAAAAGTGAGATAAAGGAGCCGAGAGTGGCTGGTGGTGGATTAAACAGCCACAAGGCGGAATCAAGAGTGAGATAAAGTAGCCCAGAGTGTCAGGGGCTGGATTGGAGAGCCACAAGGTGGAATCAATAGTGAGATAAAGGAACCTGGAGTGTCTGGGGTGGATTAAAGAGCCACAAGGTGGAATCAAGAGGGAGATAAAGGAGCCCGGAGTGTCTGGAGGTGGATTAAAGATTCACGAGGTGGAATCAAGAGTGAGATAAAGGAGCTGAGAGTGTCTGGGGTGGATTAAACAGCCACGAGGTGGCGGAGCCCAGAGTGTCTGGGGGTGGATTAAAGATTCACGAGGTGGAATCAAGAGTGAGATAAACGAGCTGAGAGTGTCTGGGGTGGATTAAACAGCCACGAGGTGGAATCAAGAGTGAGATAAAGGAGCCCAGAGTGTCTGGGGGTGGATTAAAGAGCCACGAGGTGGAATCAAGAGTGAGATAAAGGAGCTGAGAGTGTCTGGGGGTAGATTAAACAGCCACGAGGTGGAATTAAGAGTGAGGTAAAGGAGCCCTGAGTGTCTAGGGGTGGATTAAAGAGCCACGAGGTGGAATCAAGAGTGAGATAAAGGAGCTGAGAGTGTCTGGGGGTATATTAAACAGCCACGAGGTGGAATCAAGAGTGAGGTAAAGGAGCCCAGAGTGTCTAGGGCTGGATTAAAGAGCCACGAGGTGGAATCAAGAGTGAGATAAAGGAGCTGAGAGTGTCTGGGGGTGGAATAAACAGCCACGAGGTGGAATCAAGAGTGAGATAAAGGAGCCCAGAGTGTCTAGGGCTGGATTAAAGAGCCACGAGGTGGAATCAAGACTGAGATAAATGAGCTGAGAGTGTCTGGGGTGGATTAAACAGCCACAAGGTGGAATCAAGAGTGAGATAAAGGAGCCAAGATTGTCTGTGTGGGTGAAGTACCCCCTCCGTTCTCAGACCCCATCAACTGAGTGAGAGGCCCCTGTATGGGTGAAATACCCCCTCTGTCCCCAGACTCCATGCACTGAGAGAGAGACCCCTGTGTCGATGAAAAATACACCCCTCCATCAGACCCCATCCACTGAGTCAGAGACCACTGTGTGATTGAAATAACCCCTCAATCAGACCACATCCACTGAGTCAGGGACCCCTGTGTGGGTGAAATACCCCTTCTGTCCTCACACCCCATCCACTGAGTGAGAGACCCCTGTGTGGGTAAACCCCCCCCTATCAGACCCCATCCACAGAGTGTGGGACCCCTGTGTGGGTGAAATACCCCCTCTGTCCTCAGACCCCCTCCACTGAGTGAGAGATCCCTGTGTGGGTGAAATGCCCCCTCCGTCAGACCCCATCCACTGAGTGGAAGACCCCAGTGTGGGTAAAATACCCCCTCCATCAGACCCCATCCACTGAGTGAGAGACCGCTGTGTGGGCAAAATACCCCTCTATCCTCAGACCCCATCCACTGAGTGAGAGACCCTGTGTGGGTGAAATACCCCCTCCGTCCTCAGACCCCATCCCCTGAGTGAGAGATCCCTGTGTGGGTGAAATACCCCCTCTGTCCTCAGACCCCATCCACTGAGTCAAAGACCCCTGTGTGGGTGAAATACCCCCTCCGTCCTCAGATCCCCTCCACTGAGTGAGCGACCCCTGTGTGGGCGAAATACCCCTCTATCCTCAGACCCCATCCACTGAGTGAGAGACCCCTGTGGGTGAAATACCCCCTCCATTCTCAGACCCCCTCCACTGAGTGAGAGACCGCTGTGTGGGCAAAATACCCCTCTATCCTCAGACCCCATCCACTGAGTGAGAGACCCTGTGTGGGTGAAATACCCCCTCCGTCCTCAGACCCCATCCCCTGAGTGAGAGATCCCTGTGTGGGTGAAATACCCCCTCTGTCCTCAGACCCCATCCACTGAGTCAAAGACCCCTGTGTGGGTGAAATACCCCCCATCAGACCCCATCCACTGAGTGAGAGACCCCTGTGTGGGTGAAACACTCCCTGCATCCTCAGATCCATCCACTGAGTGAGACCCTTGTGTGGGTGAAATACCCCCTCTGTCCTCAGACCCAATCCACTGAGTGAGAGACCCCTTTGTGGGTGAAATACCCCCTCCATCAGACCCCATCCACTGAGTGAGAGACCCCTGTGTGGGTGAAACACCCCCTCCATCCTCAGACCCCATCCACTGAGTAAGAGACCCCTGTGGGTGAAATACCCCCTCCATTCTCAGACCCCATCCACTGAGTGAGCGACCCCTGTGTGGGCGAAATACCCCTCTATCCTCAGACCCCATCCACTGAGTGAGAGACCCCTGTGGGTGAAATACCCCCTCCATTCTCAGACCCCCTCCACTGAGTGAGAGACCGCTGTGTGGGCAAAATACCCCTCTATCCTCAGACCCCATCCACCGAGTGAGAGACCCTGTGTGGGTGAAATACCCCCTCCGTCCTCAGACCCCATCCACTGAGTCAAAGACCCCTGTGTGGGTGAAATACCCCCCATCAGACCCCATCCACTGAGTGAGAGACCCCTGTGTGGGTGAAACACTCCCTGCATCCTCAGATCCATCCACTGAGTGAGACCCTTGTGTGGGTGAAATACCCCCTCTGTCCTCAGACCCAATCCACTGAGTGAGAGACCCCTTTGTGGGTGAAATACCCCCTCCATCAGACCCCATCCACTGAGTGAGAGACCCCTGTGTGGGTGAAACACCCCCTCCGTCCTCAGACCCCATCCACTGAGTAAGAGACCCCTGTGTGGTTGAAACACCCCCTCCGTCCTCAGACCCCATCCACTGTATGAGAGACCCTGTGTGGGTGAAACACCCCCTCCATCCTCAGACCCCATCCACTGAGTGAGAGACCCCTGTGTGGGTGAAACACCCCCTCCATCCTCAGACCCCATCCACTGAGTGAGAGACCCCTGTGTGGGTGAAATACCCCCTCCGTCCTCAGACCCTATCCACTGAGTGAGAGACCCCTGGATGGGAGAAATACCCCCTCCACAAGACCCCATCCACTGAGTGAGAGACCCTGTGTGGTGGAGTGGTGTGGCTCACTGGTTAGAGGCAGCAGACTCAGAAGCATAGAACGGCCCAGGACCAGGGTTCAATTCCCGACGTGGCAGAGTCGTGGATCTAGGGTCAGCGGACTCGACAATTCTCGCCTCGGTGCCTACGCTAACCAGGGATCACATTCGGCAACTCTGGGCATTAAGCTTGCCTCATCTCTACAACGGCCCCCCACAGACGCCGGGGATGCCTGGTTTCACCTTGGAGATACCCAGAAGGGACCATCTCACAGGGAAAGCCAGGACGGGTTCCCCAGCAGTCTTTAGCGCCGGGACGCTCACGGGCAGCTATGCGCTTTACAAGTCCAACACATGACACATGACACACATGTGTGGGTGAAATACCCCTCCGTCTTCAGACCCATCCACCGAGTGAGAGACCCCTGTGTGGGTGAAATACCCCCTCCATCAGACCCCATCCACTGAGTGAGAGACCCCTGTGTGGGTGAAATAAACCCTCCATCAGACCCCAACCACTAAGTGAGAGACCCCTGCCTGGGTGAAATACCCCCTCCGTCTTCAGAGCCCATCCTTGAGTGAGAGACCCTGTGTGGGTGAAATACTCCCTCCATCAGACCCCATCCACTGAGTGAGAGACCCCTGTGGGTGAAATACCCTCTCCGTCCTCAGACCCCATCCACTGAGTGAGAGACCCCTGTTTGGGTGAAATACCCCCTCCATCAGACCCATCCACTGTGTGAGAGACCACTGTGTAGGTGATATACCCTCTCCGTCTTCAGACCCCATTCACTGAGTGAGAGACCCCTGTGTGGGTGAAATACCCTCTCCGTCCTCAGACCCCGTCCACTGAGTGAGAGACCCCTGTGTGGGTGAAATACCCCCTCCGTCCATCAGACCCATCCACTGTGTGAGAGACCCCTGTGTGGGTGAAACACCCCCTCTGTCCTCAGACCCCCTCCACTGAGTGAGAGGCCCCTGTGTGGGCAAAATACCCCTCTATCCTCAGACCCCATCCACTGAGTGAGAGACCCTGTTTCGGTGAAATACCCCCTCTGTCCTCAGACCCCCTCCACTGAGTGGGAGACCCCTGTGTGGGTGAAATACCCCCTCCACAAGACCCCATCCACTGAGTGAGAGACCCCCAAGTGGGTCACACCTGATGGTTCGTGACTTTATTGTGACTACAACCTGCTTCTTTCCTTGTTTTATGAGTGAGCCCCTGAAGGGGGAGGTGGACAAGAAAGCAGCCGAGAAATGCAAACCCTGATGTGGTGCAAAGCAGCGGGAGAGAGTTGATTGTCGGAGGTAGTCATTGCGGCGAGGACCGGCCCGTACAATTGCTGCTCCTCGAGAGGTATCAGTTTTCGTCAAAGTGTACTTTACATTTTATTAATAGCGCTAGCGCGCTGCCAGGCTGCCGTTCCTAATACTTTCAGTGCCAGTTTGTGACCTGAGTTGTTTGTTCTAAATAGTAAAAGGTTGTGCTGCTTATTCACAGCGAAACCCTCTTCTATGCAGTCCCGGCTATGCTTTTGCTTCCTGGAGTGGCATCGTTCAATAAGAATGGAAAATATCTTCAATTTGTAGCGTTCCTTAAAAAGTAAAAATGTCTTGTATTGCAAATTGTCCTTGATTTATGTGTGGTACGACGTTCCCGTCCTGCGCTCTCTTTCATCACGTAACTAGCGTGTGTGGCAGCGCTTTTTTTTTTTACGAGACATGCGAATACATTGCAGGTGTCTTATTCCATTATTGTAAAGACAGAGGCCTCATTTGTCTCAATTGTCTAAATTATTCAGCTAAGTTGTGCCAATGTAGCTTTGTTTTTAGACTGAATTAATCAATTTAGTAAACGGGTTCTCTTGGTTTCTTCTAACGAACTTAATTCAGCACAGCGCACGTGCTCAGTATCTCTGTAGTAGCTCTCCATGACAGCAACTCTGAAAACAAATGTGTGCAGGGCCTTCTGTTCATCTGGGCAGTGTGCGGGCTCTGCATTCGCATCATAATGTTATGCAATTATTTCATAACCTGTTGCAGAGGCCTGCTTGGGAATTGTTTAGCAGTGATATGAGTGCTTTTAATACCGAACCTCTCTTGTTTTGCACATACTCCGGTTCTTAGCTACATGACTAAGTTTTTGTCTAAACGATTGCATTTTATTTTCCATGGGCTGTTTCTTTAGTACATTGTGGCGTCTCGAGGTCACCTAAAAGCGATCATGGGAGTTCTGTGCTTCGTTTTCATGTTACACCTGACCTAGCGCTCTCATCCGTACTGGAGTGTGCACGTGCCCTGCTCTCCACGTGCGGCCTAAGCAGAATATTGATTGTAGGACATGAACTCTTCTGTTTTTATAAATGCCAAAACAAAAACCTTTTTTGAAAAGCAGTATGAAGACGGAAAAGGGAGAAATGGTCCCTTAAATAAAACATGCTTGGACGAGTTACAGTTCACATTTAATGCTTCTAAAAATGATTTCTTAATTACCATGATTGATCATCTGTGTGCAATTTATATCCCATGAAGTTTTAAAACCCATGCCTTCTGCTAGCAGGGCCCCTTCCTGTAACATTCATCTTAGAAAGGGGCTGTAGGTAAGTAAGTTTGCAATTCAGGGGCTTTGCAGAAGCCCCTTTAAGAACCTCTTTCCAAAGCTTATTACTGTTTTAAAGGTCGTATTTCTGATATTTAGCTTTTTCCATGGACTTATGTGTTTGGTTTTATTTCAGGGGGAAAATGTCTCTGTCACTGAGAGCTGCAGTCATGCAGTCTGTCTCTGGGAGCTGCAGTCATGCAGTCCCTGAGAGCTGCAGTCAAGCAGTCTGTCTTTGAGAGCTGCAGTCATGCAGTCTGTCTCTGAGAGCTGCAGTCATGCAGTCTGTCTCGGAGAGCTGCAGTCATGCAGTCTGTCTCTGAGAGCTGAAGTCATGCAGTCTGTCTCTGAGAGCTGCAGTCATGCTGTCTATGTCTCTGAGAGCTGCAGTCATGCAGTCTGTCTCTGAGAGCTGTAGTCATGCAGTCTGTCTCTGAGAGCTGCAGTCATGCAGTCTGTCTCTGAGAGCTGTAGTCATGCTGTCTCTGAGAGCTGCAGTCAGGCAGTCTGTCTCTGAGAGCTGCAGTCATGCAGTCTGTCTCTGAGAGCTTCAGTCATGCAGTCTGTCTTTGAGAGCTGCAGTCATGCAGTCTGTCACTGAGAGCTTCAGTCATGCAGTCTGTCTTTGAGAGCTGCAGTCATGCTGTCTCTGAGAGCTGCAGTCATGCTGTCTCGGTCTCTGAGAGCTGCAGTCATGCAGTCTGTCTCTGAGAGCTGCAGTCATGCAGTCTGTCTCTGAGAGATGCAGTCTGTCTCTGAGAGCTGCAGTCATGCAGTCTGTCTCTGAGAGCTGCAGTCATGCAGTCTGTCTCTGAGAGATGCAGTCTGTCTCTGAGAGCTGCAGTCATGCAGTCTGTCTCTGAGAGCTGCAGTCATGCTGCTGTCTCCGGTTAGTGCCCTTCCTTCCATTTCTGCTGCTTTGCTGCAGTTTTAAGACCTTGTTAGAGTTTCTTGTGGCTCAAATGGGGGTAATTTCTGATATTTATCTATTTCCCTAATCTTCATTACTTGATTTTGCCTCCCGCAAGACAGTGTCACTCATAGTCATTGGAATGCCACTCACTATATTATTTGTTGACCTGTGTTCATAGCGCTGCTGTTAGAGACCTCGCATTTGTTTGTTTGGATTTGCATTGCCCTCGCATAGCGTCCTGTTGTTGTTGTTGAGCCCACCATTTTGTTGTGCCTGCAGCCCGTCCCTCCCCCTTCGCTACCGCCTCCCAGCTCCCCCTCCCACGCTCCGCCCCCCCCCACTTCCCAAATTATGTCAGTAGGACCTACGCGCAGCTTTCACGCGCAGCGACCGCGCCCCGTTCGCGCCGAAGGTGCGCCAAAGGTAAGCCCGTCTACGCCCGTCTGCGCCTGGACCGCGCCCAGCGCCAGACCCCCTGGCCCCCGTGCCACCCCCCCCACCCGCATTACATACGACGCCTCTACCCTCTCAGCCCTCAACCCCGGTCGACTCCCCAATTGCGCCCAAGCCGCTCCTGGACACACCCATGGACCCTTCACATGCAACTCCTGCAAGTATGACGGCACCAAGACCAACTCCCCATCCACTGACTACAAACAGAGACCTGACACCAACCACCTAAAATGCATCCTGCTCAACACCCGCTCGGTCCACAGACACGCCATCGACCTCTGGAATCTACTAGACACCATCTCTCCGGACGTCGCCTTCCTAACAAAAACATGGATGAACGCCTCCTCAGCCCCAGACATCACCATTGCCATCCTGGAAGGCTACAAGATCATCCGAAAAGACCGCACCAAGCAAACAGGAGGAGGAATCGCTATCGTCCATAAGAATTCCATCCGCATCTCAACCAGCTCAGACGTCAACCTTGCTAGCGCCGAGCACCTTCACTTCCAGATCCACACCGACCCCAAGACCACACTCAGAGGCACCCTCCTCTACAGGCCACCAGGACCCCGTGCACACTTCTGTGAAGACATCACTGTCTTTATCACCCCACACGCCCTCCCCTCCGAGGACTACATTCTATTGGGAGACCTCAATTTTCACCTGGAAAAGAGCATCGACTGCAACACCACCACCCTTCTGGACAATCTCGCCAACATCGGACTCAAACAACTTGTTAATACCCCCACCCACATTGCAGGGCACACACTCGACCCCATCTTCACCTCCAGCAAACATATCTCCTTCAGTCACACCACTGCTCTCCACTGGACGGACCACAGCTGCATTCACTTTGTCTACAAAAAGACCACTACCCACAACCACCCCCAACCTACTCTGCGAAGAAACTGGAACAAAATCACCATCGACCAGATCTCATCATCGCTTCTTCAAAACCCCCCTGCTCACTCTTCGAACGCCAACCAAGCAGCCATTAACCTCACTCAATGGCTAACCAACAGCGCCGACATCCTAGCACCCCTGAAAAAACGTCAAAGCAAACTTGGCAACAAAAACGCCCCTTGGTTCAACGATGATCTTAAGAAATCCAAGAAACTCTGTCGCTCCCTTGAGAAGGCCTGGAAAAAAGACCCAAACACCAGCACGAGGGATGCCTTCAAAAACGCCACCCGCATACACCACCAACTGATCCGGACTGCCAAGAAAGCCACCTTCAAAGACCAACTTGACAACAACGCACATAACAGCAAGGAACTATTCAACATCGTCAAAGAGTTTACCAACCCCACTGCCAACTCCAACGACATCACTCCCTCTCAAGCCCTTTGCGACTCCCTAGCTTTGTTCTTCCATGACAAAATCGCAGATATCCACAACAGCTTCAACTACCAACCCGGAGACCAACCCACCCAACCTTCTGCCGTACTTTCACCCCCCTTGAACATCCTTAATGACTGGAACCCAATCTCCACTGAGGACACCATCCGCCTGATGAAATCCATCCACTCAGGATCCCCCACAGACCCTTGCCCTCACCACATCTTCAACAAAGCTGACTCCGTCATCGCACCCCACCTCCGAGATGTCATCAACTGCTCCCTCAACTCCGCCACCTTCCCGGAAAGCTGGAAACACGCCGAACTCAGCACCCTTCTGAAAAAACCCACAGCGGACCCCACCGAACTCAAAAACTACCGCCCCATCTCGCTCCTTCCAATCCCGGCCAAAGTCATCGAGAAAGCTGTCAACAACCAGCTCGCCGCCTTCCTCGAAACCAACAAATCCCTCGACTCATCACAGTCCGGCTTCCGAGCCAAACACAGCACTGAGACCGCACTCATCGCAGCAACAGACGACATTCGAACTCTACTGGACAATGGAGACACAGTCGCCCTCATCCTCCTCGACCTCTCCGCAGCCTTCGACACAGTCTGTCATAGCACCCTGCTACACCGCCTCAGAAACATCGGAATCCAAGGAAAAGCACTGGAATGGATCACCTCGTTCCTTGCAGGAAGAACTCAGAGAGTCCGCCTCCCACCATTCAAGTCAGAGGCCACTGAAGTAATTTTCGGCGTGCCACAAGGATCCTCACTCAGTCCCACCCTCTTCAACGTATACATGAGCCCTCTCGCGGCCATCGCACGCCAACACAACCTCAACATCATCTCCTACGCCTATGACACTCAACTTATCCTCTCACTCACCAAAGACCCTAACACTGCCAAAACCAACCTGCATGAAGGAATGAAAGAAGTAGCCGAGTGGATGAAGCACAGCCGTCTGAAACTGAATTCCGACAAAACTGAAGTCCTTATCTTAGGCACCTCCCCCTCTGCCTGGGACGACTCTTGGTGGCCAGAGTCCCTCGGAAAAGCACCCATTCCGACGGACCACGCACGGAACCTGGGCGTCATTCTGGACTCCTCACTCTCGATGACCAGACAAGTCAATGCCGTTTCATCTTCTTGCTTCAACATTCTTCGCATGCTCAATAAAACATTTCGCTGGATCCCCACCGAAACCAGAAAAACGGTCACCCACGCACTGGTTACAAGCCGCCTGGACTACGGAAACACCCTTTACGCCGGTACCACCGCAAAACTTCAGAAAAAACTCCAACACATCCAGAACGATTCAGCCAGACTCATACTAGACATCCCGCGCAATGACTACATTTCTGGTCACCTGAAAAGCCTCTACTGGCTCCCCGTCAATAGGAGGATAGCATTCCGCCTCCTAACCCACGCACACAAAGCCCTCTACGAACTTGGACCCGAATGCCTCAACACACGACTTTCCTTCTACACCCCCTCCCGCCAACTTCGCTCCTCCAACCAAGCCCTGGCTGCTGTACCTCGCATCAACAAAACCACCATGGGAGGAAGATCCTTCTCCTACCTGGCGGCTAAAACCTGGAACTCACTTCCCATTCACCTTCGCCTCACTCAAAACCACCTAGCTTTCAGAAAACAACTTAAAACCTGGATATTCGACAAATATTTCCCCACCCCTCCCTAAGCGCCTTGAGACCCTCTGGGTATGTAGCAAGCTATATAAATTTCTGAATTGAATTGAATTGACTGAATTATGAAAATGTCACACATAGCAATCTGAAACCTTGGCAGCTGTGGTTTGGGGATTCACGGCCCTGTCAAATATAAAGAATCACCCCCAGGACCAGGAACATTCGAAACGCTGCTCAGCCTCATTGCAGCAGCTGTGTCTACATTGCACACATTGAATGAAATACAAGTCCTCATTTTAATTCACTCCTGAATGTCATGTCTGTTCCTTTGCAGAAGTTTAAAAAATGAACAAATTGCTGGTATTTCACTGAGGGAGGGGAGCAGAGCTGGCATGAGGGGTTGAATTTGAGGCTCCTCAAGAGCACATCATGCAAGGGCGAGGCCTGTCCTTGGACTGTGAGTGTCTTAAACACCCATGTCTATGTCTTTACAGGAGCCAATGCTTGTTTCACATAACACCCATGTCTGTGTCTTTGCAGGTGCCAATGCTTGTTTCCCATAACACCCATGTCTGTGTCTTTGCAGGTGCCAATGCTTGTTTCCCATAACACCCATGTCTGTGTCTTTACAGGAGCCAATGCTTGTTTCCCATAACACCCACGTCTGTGTCTTTTCAGGCGCCAATGCTTGTTTCCGATAACACCCATGTCTGTGTCTTTACAGGAGCCAATGCTTGTTTCCCATAACACCCATGTCTGTGTCTTTACAGGAGCCAATGCTTGTTTCCCATAACACCCATGTCTGTGTCTTTGCAGGTGCCAATGCTTGTTTCCCATAACACCCATGTCTGTGTCTTTACAGGACCCAATGATTGTTTCCTATAACACCCATGTCTGTGTCTTTACAGGAGCCAATGCTTGTTTCCCATAATACCCATGTCTGTGTCTTTACATGCGCCAATGCTTCTTTCCCATAACACCCATTTCTTTTTCTTTACAGGTGCCAATGCTTGTTTCCCATAACACCCATGTCTTTGTCTTTACAGGACCCAATGCTTGTTTCCCATAACACCCATGTCTGTATCTTTACAGGAGCCAATGCTTATTTCCCATAACACCCACGTCTGTGTCTTCACAGGACCCAAAGCTTGTTTCCCATAACACCCACGTCTGTGTCTTTACAGGAGCCAATGCTTGTTTCCCATAACACCCATGTCTGTGTGTTTACAGGTGCAAATGCTTGTTTCCCATAACACCCATGTCTGTGTCTTTACAGGTGCCATTGCTTGTTTCCCATAACACCCATGTCTGTGTCTTTACCGGAACCAATGCTTGTTTCCCATAACACCCATAAAATAGAATAGAATAGAAAGACGATTTATATAGCGCGGTAGTCACCCTAAGGCGTCCTAGCGCTAACAGACCCTGTGAGCAGGCAGAGTGGGCCAGGCCTAGATGGGGTTGAGAAGAGCAATGTCTTTAGGATTTTTCAAAAGGCCAGCAAATTAGGTTCTGCACGTAGATGGAGGGGAAGGAAGTTCGACAGCCTGGAAGCATTGTACGAGAACGCACAGCCTCCGCATCTGGCTTTCCTGATCCTAGGGACCATCAGTAAAGTTGAGGTCGCTGATCTAAGCTGACTGGCAGGGAGGTATGGGGACGCCAGGGACCGATTAATGGGAGGGCCGGTTTCCCAGATTGCCTGGTGCACAGTGCACAGAGATTTGAATTCAATTCTTCGTCGGACTGGCAACCAATGTAGGCTCCTCAGTCCATCTCTAACTGATGTTCAACGGGGGATTTGGAGCCATATCTGTGTCTTTGCAGGCGCCAATGCTTGTTTCCCATAACACCCACGTCTGTGTCTTTGCAGGAGCCAATGCTTGTTTCCCATAACTCCCATGTGTGTGTGTTTACAGGAACCAATGCTTGTTTCCCATAACACCCATGCCTGTGTCTTTACTGGAGCCAATGCTTGTTTCCCATAACACCCACATCTGTATCTTTACAGGCGCCAATGCTTGTTTCCCATAACACCCATGTCTTTGTCTTTTCAGGAGCCAATGCTTGTTTCTCATAATACCCATTTCTGTATCTTTACAGCCGCCAATGCTTCTTTCCCATATCACCCATTTCTTTGTCTTTACAGGTGCCAATGCTTGTTTCCCATTACACCCATGTCTTTGTCTTTACAGGACCCAATGCTTGTTTCCCATAACACCCATGTCTGTGTCTTTACAGGAGCCAATGCTTATACACCCACGTCTGTGTCTTTACAGGAGCCAATGCTTGTTTCCCATAACACCCATGTCTTTGTCTTTACAGGAGCCAATGCCTATTTCCCATAACACCCACGTCTGTGTCTTTACAGGAGCCAATGCTTGTTTCCCATAACACCCATGTCTGTGTGTTTGCAGGCGCAAATGCTTGTTTCCCATAACACCCATGTCTGTGTCTTTACAGGTGCCATTGCTTGTTTCCCATAACACCCATGTCTGTGTCTTTACCGGAACCAATGCTTGTTTCCCTTAACACCCATAGAATAGAATAGAATAGAATAGAAAGACGATATATATAGCGCGGTAGTCACCCTAAGGCGTCCTAGCGCTAACAGACCCTGTGAGCAGGCAGAGTGGGCCAGGCCTAGATGGGGGTTGAGAAGAGCAATGTCTTTAGGGTTTTTCGAAAGGCCAGCAAATTAGGTTATGCAAGTAGAAGGAGGGGAAGGGAGTTCCACAGCCTGGAAGCATTGTACGAGAACGCACAGCCTCCGCATCTGGCTTTCCTGATCCTAGGGACCATCAGTAAAGTGGAGGTCGATGATCTAAGGTGACTGGCAGGGAGGCATGGGGATGCCAGGGGCCGATTAATGGGAGGGCCGGTTTCCCAGATTGCCCGGTGCACAGTGCACAGAGATTTGAATTCAATTCTTCGTCGGACTGGCAACCAATGTAGGCTCCTCAGTCCATCTCTAACTGATGTTCGACGGGGGAGCAATGTCTGTGTCTTTGCAGGCGCCAATGCTTGTTTCCCATAACACCCACATCTGTGTCTTTGCAGGAGCCAATGCTTGTTTCCCATAACACCCATGTCTGTGTGTTTACAGGAGCCAATGCTTGTTTCCCATAAAACCCATGTCTGTGTCTTTACTGGCGCCAATGCTTGTTTCCCTGCTGGAGGTGGTGGTTCCATCAGCGGCCACCAGAGGGCGCTCCTCGCCTGCGGATGAAACCACAGAGCTGCACATGGGATGAAGAGAGAAGGGTTTCCTCTTCCGGGTCAGCGATGGCAGAGTCAGCACCAGCAGTGGCGGTGAGATCACTTCCTGTCTCTCCTTGTGTGCCCAGCCTGCTGCAGAGGAGGAAGGAGCCCTGTCTGTCTGTGCAGCGACCTTCATCTACAGACCCCTCAGACCCCAGATCTGCCCCCCTCGGACCCCAGATCTGCCCCCCCCACGGCCCCCCAGGAGGAGGAGAGAGCCTGGACACGTCTGCTCAGGTCTCTGCTCAGGTAGGAGATTGTCAGCACCTTCTGCTGTGTTTGTAGAAATAGACTGAATAATCCTGGATCCGTGCACTGCATCTTACTGCACCATGAGGAATCTACACACTGCACTGCATCTTACTGCACCATGAGGAATCTACACACTGCGCTGCATCCTACTGCACCATGAGTAATCTACACACTGCGCTGCATCTTACTGCACCATGAGGAATCTACACACTGCGCTGCATCTTACTGCACCATGAGGAATCTACACACTGCGCTGCATCTTACTGCACCATGAGGAATCTACACACTGCGCTGCATGCGGAATCGACACACTGCGCTGCATCTTACTGCACCGCGAGGAATCTACACACTGCGCTGCATCTTACTGCACCATGAGGAATCTACACACTGAGCTGCATCTTACTGCACCATGAGGAATCTACACACTGCGCTGCATCTTACTGCACCATGAGGAATCTACACACTGCGCTGCATCTTACTGCACCACGAGGAATCTACACACTGCACTGTATCTTACTGCACCATGAGGAATCTACACACTGCGCTGCATCTTACTGCACTGTGAGGAATCTTTGCACACTCTTTGCTCGGCTGTCCCTGTTAATTTGTTGACTTGCACAACCCTATCCCTATGTCTGAAGCATGTCCCACAGTCAGTTGAGTGTCAAGGCTACCCTGCACCCCGTGCCTCTTCTCTCCCTTTGCCAACGTTTCCATCTCTCAAACTAAGCAAAAGCTTCAGTCACTGCAATAGTTTCCTGTGGCATAGGTTGGCTTGTGGCATTATCTGCTGCAGAGATTGTGTGTGTGTGGGCAGGGAACTTGGGTCTGGCAGGGTGCAGGCTTGTCAAGCAGTGGAACTTATGTGCCTGTGTTTTTAATGTACCTCTGCAGGGGGAGGGGTGTCTGCAGGTTGGGTGTGTGTACCTGTGACTAGGGTAGGGTTGTCTTTACAGGCTTTGTATGTACCTTTATGAGGCGTGTCTGCAGTGCATCTCTTTCCAGGGGGTCTGTCTTGGCAGATGTTGGTGGGGCTGTCAGTCACTCTTCCTGGCCTCTCTTCTCTGTACAGACTTCATCAGGTTCACTGGCTGAAAAGAAGTTCTGCTCTGTGCAGAATAGTCGGGTACTCCTCTGCACACCGCAGACGTCTGAGCAACGTCACATGTGAAGTTCTAGTTCTTCTCCATAGTTTCAAGAATCAGCCAGGTCTGAGTGAGACTTCAGCCCGCCCTCCAAATGTGTGAGTGCCCGAAGCACCCAGGATCACGTGTGTGTCAATGCTACAAAGGGTTGCTGCATCCTCCCATCATGCGTCGATGAGGAGTGTGCAATAATACAGGAGCCTAAGTGAAGGGTCCAAGAGACTCTTGAAGTCATTCCGCTCTGTTTCTCACTTCAGCAGGAAGGAGAGAATAAGACGAGTGAGCAGAAACAGCAAGAAGAGGACAGATAAGTAAGGGCGATACAGAGAGAAAAACGCAAAGGGTAGAGCAAAGTAAATAATAGATATTGGCAAAAATGTGAAAGAAATAGTTCTGAACCAGAGTTCGAAAAGAAGGGCATGAAAGGGGAAAGAATGAACTTTATTTATGAATTCCAAAAGGTCGAATTGGTAGTGCTAAAAATATGATTTAAGTGTGAATGTGATTCTTCAAGAGTTATAGGTGTCATTTGCTGTTGAGTGGTACCAATACTTGAACCAACTTTAGTGCTTAGAATCTCCAGTCACCAAACAGTGTAAATGCGCAAACTGGAGGGATCCATGTATTTTCCTGCGGGTTACCAATTCCAACTCTAGTGCGATACTTAAGGGGTCCCAGGCTCCTACCGTCCACCTGTATAAGTGGGTTAATGCACATACTGCACAGATTGTGTTGCCTTTTTATCACAAGTACCAATAATACAAAATTCCTAACAAAATACATTGAAAAGTACTCCTAAATAAACCAAGTTTGCACCAAGACCTTCTCATGCTGTCCCAACTCTACACATGTTTTTACTATCAAAAAGAGGTGTGAATGTGTCTGTTATGGGCAATCTATTATTTAGGTAGTAAGTAGGACAAGTGGATTTATCTAAAGGACAAGAAGATTTCTGTATCAATCTGCCCTTTGGACAAGCAGATTTTTAAAATAATTCCCCACCCCTGTAAGGGGTATTAACAGATCTGTAAGGTGCACTGAGTATTACTCACAGTACGAAGATGTTTACACTTTAAGACATATGTGCGCTTTGCCCTGCTTTTTGCTCACACCATGAGGGATATATAGTTTGTCTTGAAATTTTCACACACTGCACTGCTTATTACTGACACTGTGAGTGGTTTTAAATAAATGAGGGGGTGTGTGACCATTGCACCGTGTTCCATATTATCAAGTGAGTGGAGACAGATTTCTGGTGTTGCTCGGGAGCCATTTTAAGATTTTCTTCAGCATCTTCAGGGTGTGGAAGCAGAGACGTCCTTGACCTGGGGAGACCTGTCCAGCTTTTTGTTGCTGATGATCCCTAGGTTACTGGCGTGCGAGCTGGGGGTGGGAGTATGTCCTCGGGTGGCTGGCTGTCAGGTGCCGTCCCATGGACAGGTGTTGCTTTCAAAGATCACCACTTCAGTCTTGTCAGTGTTGAGTTTGAGGCCGTTGGGAGTCATCCAGGTGGCCTCTTCCATCATGTAGGTGGTGCACTTGTTCCTTGTGTTGTTAGTTTTGTCCAAGAGGGACAGTATGAGTTGTGTGTTGTCGTTGTTGGCGAGGATGTTGATGTAGTGGGCACAGATGACGTTGGCCAGTGGGGTTATGTAAGTGTTGATGAAGGTCCTGCTGAGGGTTGAACCTTGAGGTGCTCCACAGATGAGATTTCCGGTTTCCAAGGAGTTTGGCGTCAGGTTGACTGTCTGAGTTACTTTTGTCAGGAAGGAGCAAATCTATCACTGGCAGGTCCTTAAATCCCGATATTGTGAAGGAGCCTGATGAGATGGGGAGTGGTGCCATGTGAAACGCCGCTGAGAGGTGTAATAGGATAAAGGCCTCACTCTCTTGTTTTTAGGATCATGCAGATGGCTCAGGTGGGTGCGACGAGGGCTGTTCCTGTGCGGACATACAACCTGGCCAAGCAAGTCATGTATGTGTAATTCTATGCATACATGACTGAAAATTATACAGTGTCAAAACATTTACACCTGGCAGGTAAGCTATTGTGGATCGCTGTCCGGCATTAAAGCAGCCATCAACAACTTTCTGACTGGGCACTGAGACGTATGTTTGCGAAAAACTCACTTAGATAACTTTGGTGGGTCCTATTGTTGCTTAATCTTTTCTTTTTGGGAATGGAGGAATTTCTTTTTAGATGTTTATAACTTGAAACGCAGTAGCAGGGACCTATGCGCCCTTAAGGCCGCGTGTAGCCTCGCCTCTCCCTGTACCCAGACTGTCTCTGGGAGCGCTTTGGCCTCTTCCAGGAGCAAAAGGGACTTTTACCGTCCCCATTGTTTTCCCACCTGCTGCATGTCGTCATGGAAATGTTCTTTTACTGTCCCTCTAGAAGGCGTGAAAACTCTTTCTCGAGCGGCAGACTGCGCTGGAGGCCCAGGACATGCACTGAAGACAAAGGGGCTGCTACTTCAACTAAGAATGAGGCATTGCGGGAGGCCAATCCAGGGCAGTTTGAAATAAATGCTTTGAACTGAATTATTTTGTTTAAGGACTTGGCAACTACTTTTTTACCGCGCCTCTTGTTTGTTCATTATCGCATACGAGAGCGCCTTCAAATACGCTACATCAGGATGCCTGTAGAGCAAGTCTGGTTTTAGGGTTGTGCTGTGTGTTCAGCCATTTTCAGGCAACAGTAACATTTAAAAATGACTCTGGTGGTTAAGTTCCTGTAGGAGAGTAGGGTCTGCTATCCTATGGTCAGCCCAAATTTTTGCTTTTTGCTTCACTAGTTTATGACTTAATGTGGCTGTGGGCCTGCTAATCAGACCCACAGCCTGCTGTTCTCTCTCTAAATTACTGTCAATGCACTCTAGGTGCATTACCGATTGGAACTGGTTCACCTTATAGGCCCCTGAAACAGTGTACCCTAGTACCCAGGGCATAGGTGTATCCAAGGCCTACCAGGGGCTACAGCACGTATTGTGCCACCCCTGGCCTGGCCTAGCTATTTGACACAACTGGCTGATCACTCAGCTGGGGTAAGTTGGTGTAGTCACCTCTTACTTAGATATAGTATACCTATATCTAACATATATGGACACGTGTTAACATATGAGTCACTCCTATGGAAGGCCTCGACAATCCTGGAGGCAGAGTGCTTGGTTTCATGTGAGATGGTGCTCTGTCATGAGCTGAGCCTGTCTGAAGCTTTCGGAACAACGTCCTTTAGCTGTTTCATGATATTGCCATACCATATACTCTTAAGTGCATTATGAACCTCCCGGTTAAATGCTATCTTTGGTTTGGCTTTATCAAAACATGTCGAGTAAGGTGTCATACGATTTGGAATACTATCCCCTCGTCAATTCTGTTGATGGGGATAGCATTCCACCCTTCTAGAGGGACACGACATGTACCTAACCTGACACCCAGGTAAAGTTATACATGAGCCTCAGCATCCCAAAATGGATGCTGCCACCACAGACACGAGTCTGACCTCCTGCTGCTGGGAGTCCTTCCAGCCTGGGAGGCTTGGACAAAGGGTTTCCTGTCAGGGAAGGTGCTTGCACCACCCCAGACAGGATTTTGTGTAGTGGGTTGGGGAGGGCTGAATAGAATGAGACATGCCTGGGGCACACAAGGTGTCCCTGTGCATATGCCAGTTCAAACCGGTGCTGGGGCTCTCCAACCCCAGTCCTGGCACAGAACTGGACAAAGGAAAGGGGGTGCAACCGCCCCCCTTCCTGGTCCCAACCAGAGGAGTGACCTAGCAGGTAATCCGGCCCCTAGATTTGGAATAAGAGTAGGAGCTGTGTCCTAAGACTTCAGATCATCCCAAACTCGACTTGAAACTAAGAAGAAAACTGGACTTCAACATTCTGCTGCACAGAAGACTGAAGAGCATCTCCCTTGTGGCCAAGGAGTGACCACCCTGTGAATACAGGCACCATCCAGCAACTCGATGTCTGCTTTGCCGCCGCCTCCTGCCGGAGCCCGAGCCCAGAGCCCGACAAGACCTGGATTCCCAGACATCTCCAAGCCCGATCCACAGTCCCTGAAAAGAAGAGACCCGTGGAGGCATCGAGAGACGTGGGACCGGCCATCTTGAAAGACCCCCGAGAAGCTGACTGCGTAGCACCCGAGGCATCCTCAATGCTGTGCTTTGGGGTTTGAGAAGCCCCACCACCGAGCAGCATTTGCACCGAAGATCAGCTCCCCAGCATCTCCACGATCTGCGTGGGGCCCTTTTGCATCTTGCCACTCGAGGCGTAATCCCGGTTGCTGGCCCGTTGGCTAGTGGCCATCTTGGAGAACAGTGTTTTGTTTTAATGCATTAGCTTCTGTGCTCATAAAGAGTATAGGGGATCCTTGTAGTAAATAAATATATATATATATTTTCAATATATATCTGTGTGGTGTCCTTTCATTTGGTATTCAAGGAGAGTGTATATGGTAAAACAACTTGCTTCACATGGATGGATGGATGGATGGGTTTTTGTATAGCGCAATATCACCGCCAGGTCTCAAAGCGCTTTGCATTGGGAACCCGTCCTGGTTTTTCCCTGTGAGATAGCCCCTACTGGGTATCCCCAAGGTGAAAGCCAGGCATCCCGCCACGGGGGGCCATAGTGGAGATTAAGCAAGCTATTGCCCAGAGTTGCAGAGTATGAACCTGTGATTCGAGTAGGCACCAAAGTGAGAATTACCGAGTCTGTGGACATTTTGGGCTCAAGACCCTGCCGCGTCGGGAATTGAACCCTGGTCCCGGGTCTGATCTCAGCGTCCGTTTCTGCCTCCTCTAACCAGTGAGCCACACTTCTCCACATGCCTTTACAGAGTTTAGCCTAAGACTGCTTTGTCCATGCTACCCCTAGGATAGCTGGTCTATAAGGTTGACTTACAACCAATCATCATAAGGGTTGCTTGGCATGGTACAAGGTGATCACTAGAACTAGTGAGCATCATATACCAGGCCAACTTCCCACATTGGTAGCAGCGGTGGGATTTGAGCTTGCTGTTGTTTTTCCATTACAATCTTTGAAAATATCATTTGAAAGATCATAAAGGTACCTGTTAGGTACATATAAAACAAGACTAGTATACTTAAGTTCTACTGAACTTAGTTGTTGTAGAGGATAGGGAGTAGCACACCCTGACTACATCTACTAGATAGGTTTAGTAGGTAAACACCAGTGTAGGTAGATTGCAACATATCCACCCACACTAGAGCAATGTCTGGAGCAGAGGGGTCCACTGGACCTGTCCCTGTTGAGAGTGACCCTCCAAGGGCACCATCCAAATTTTTTATGTTAAACTTTAAAGAGTTAAGGCAGCTGTGTACCTCAAGAGGTCTTAAGCAGAGTCAGAACCCTACCACAGCACACCTTGGAGAGCTTTTAGACCAGTCTGAAGCTCTAAAGACCTCCAATCTTGACCCCACAGGGTCTGGAGATGGAGGCTCCCCCACTGAAGATTGTTGGACAGGCCTCGTGGAAGGCCCCCTCCCTCCCCGCATGATAGGGCCAGGACACCGGCTCTCCCTGTATCTCCAGAAAGATCTATCCCGGCAACCCACCGAGGCAACCCGCGACCCGTTCCCAACGGGACGCCTGCTCCCGAACACCCCCGTATCGGCTGGCCCGGGCCTCCATCGGCACCATTGCCCCGGCCCAGCCGCCATCTTGGACACTGCATCACGAGGCCTCGTGGCCTCGGCTCGACCCCAACCCTGGGCCTGGCCAGGCCCCGACATCGAGGCACCACCATCCACCAAGGAGGTGAAGAGACCACTTGGCAGGTCAATAGGAGAAAGGAGTGTCGATAGCTCTCCCCCGCCAGGTGCCGATCGCCCCCGGTCTCCCCGGGTGCTGGCTCCACCCCCCTGCTGGGTGTCTGGACTCCCTCATCCCGGACCTCCCGACCTCCAAGCGCGAGGGTCCGGACATCAAAGGAGACCAGACCTATAACTGGGGCCGCTCCAGAGCAGGAAGGCAGTTGTATCCTGGAGTCGAGAGACACCTTGAAGAACTCATCCGTGACGGACTGCTGGCGCTGCCGCAGCCTTGCCTTGTGAACCATCTCTGAAGCCTGCTGGCGCTGCCGCGGCCCTGTGCAACGTGCATCTTCGTCTTGTCCTGCTGGCGCTGCCGCGGCCCATCCTTGTGAACCATCGCTCCGGCCTGCTGGCGCTGCCGCGGCCCTTCTTGCTGTGAACCATCATCGTAGCCTGCTGGCGCTGCCGCGGCCCTCCTTGCCGAGAACTATCATCCTAGCCTGCTGGCGCTGCCGCGGCCCTCCTTGCCGAGAACTATCATCCTAGCCTGCTGGCGCTGCCGCGGCCCTCCTTGCCGAGAACTATCATCCTAGCCTGCTGGCGCTGCCGCGGCCGGACCTTGCAGGCCCCTGAGCTCGAGGATTGTGAGCTCCTTCTGGCCGCCCCTGTGCCGGACCGGTACCAAGACTGTCCCGCTACCCCTTACCCTACAGAGACTAGAATTGGGAGGATCCTCGTGTCCTGCCCCCACTGTATCGTTGATAACCTTGCCTCAAGAACCCTATATAAAGTCTACAGATCTCATCCTTGTGTGGTGTCCATTTGTGGGGGGGAAGTTACTTGTCTGTACGATCGCCGGAGACGGCCCTCACCGGAGGCCTCTCCCCCTGTACTTGGCCGACCCTCCGGGTCTCCGTCTAACATTGGTGGCCAGCGGCGCGATCCGAACCAACGCGTAATCGTACAGAGAGTAACTCACCCCACGACCCAACCACAATGACAACAAAAGAGAGCGGAACCACAGAAAAATTCCAGATGGAGAAACTAGAAGAGTACAACCACAGAGAACTAAAGCAATTCTGCATAGAACTAGGCATTGCTACCACAGGACTGAGCACGAAAGAAGACTTCAAAAAGGCCCTGGAATCTTGGGCAGAGACGGGTACGGCCGTACCCCAAAACCAAAGCCTCGAGGCACCGGAAATGAGCACCACTCCGACGGAAGAAAGAAGATCGGGTTTCTCCCCAGAGGAGATCCGAGAACGGGATAAAAGCAGGCTCCATGAATTGGAGCTGGCTCGACTTCGTTTGGATGGAGAACTGAAATTGGCGGAACAAAAAATAACGTTGGAACACTTGCGGCTCCGAGAGGAGCGGGAAGAGAAACAAAGACAGAGAGAGTTAGAAGAGAAAAAGCTAGCCTACGAACATGAGCGCAACCTAAAAGAAATAGAGCTTCGGAAACAGAACAAAGATCTCGCGGTTCCCGTGCGCCCGAACACTCCTGCCACTACAGACCCTAAAGTCCACATCCCCAAGGATGTCGTCAGAGAGTATTACCGGAACGATGATATCCAGCAATGGTTCAAAGCCTATGAAGTAGCCATGACCTCCCACGGGATTCCCCGGACGACTGGGGAGCCGGGTTATGGGGGAGGTTCGTCAACGAAGGGCGAGACGCCCTGCTGCAACTCCCGGACCATCAGATGACATCCTACGACCACATGAAAGCCGCCCTCCTCATTCGATACGGACTCACGCCCGAGATGAACCGCCAGCGGTTCCGCGACTGCAAACGGATCCCGGGTACAACTTGGGTGGAGTACGTGAACTTCTTCAGCCGAGCATTCGAGGGGTGGATCAAGGGCAGCAAGGTGACCACTTACGAGCAACTCTTTGACCTGCTTGTGTGGGAGCACCTTTCTAACAATTGCTTCGTCGAGCTCAGGCAGCACCTCCTCGACAGTAAACTGACTGAACCTCGGCAACTCGCCGCCGAAGCTGACCGATGGGAAAGCACCCGAGTTGCCCGAAACGGGCCCAGCGAACCGAACAGAACCAACCAAGGACCCCATCGCCCCCGAGGGGGAGGAGGAGGCCAGGGTCGGGGCAGAGACGCCGTCCCGGTGGCTCCCGCCAGCAACGCCCCGCCCGGCCGGCAGGGGAAACCCTCCGGTGCGTCCAGGGTTCCGGGCCAACGTTACTTGCCACCGATGCCAGCGACCCGGCCACTACGCCAATGATCCTAATTGCCCGAAGAACCAGAACCCTATGCCCGCCAGGTCGCTGCCGCCGCCCTGGGGGAAGGGCAAACCCCAGAAGACCCTGAGGAGTACGAGGCCGACCAGCCCGAGTGGGAACCAGCCGCCATGTCCCTGGTCTGCCTAGGGGAAAGAGACATGATTCCGCGGGCCCCCCTACCCGCCAATACGCAGAAATACAGCCAGTGGGTCAACATTAATGGGCACCGGGCTGAAGCCCTACGCGACACCGGGGCCAGTGTGACAGCAGTCCGCTGTCATCTGGTGACCCCGGATCAGATCTTGCCAAACATCCTTTGCCCCGTCCGGTCAGCCGACAACTCAGAAAGCCTGTGTCGGATGGCCTGCGTCCCCTTCGAGTGGGGAGGAGTGTCCGGAATGCTGAAAGTGACTGTCCGCGATGATGCCCCTGTGGACTGCCTCCTGGGGAACGACCTCGAAAGTTCCCCTTGGGCAGCCGTCGAAAGAAGAGAGCACCTGGGGATGTTGGGCCTCCCTGAATGGGCCTGCATAACGACCCGGTCCATGGCCGCCCGCGCCATCCCCAGTCCCGAAGAACCAGAATGGCTAGAGCCTCCTCCCCCGATCATCCCAGAGGGAGCCGCCCCAAGAGCCAATCACCCAGAACCAAACGAAGAAGGGCCCGTTCAACTCCAGGACCTTCCCGAACTGGCCCAGTGGCTTCAAGAGGGTGGTCCCACCCAGGAACAGTTCCGACAGGAGCAGAGAACCTGTCCCTCCCTCGAGGGACTCCGGCAGCAAGCCCTCGCCCAGAGCGCAGGAGACACCTCAGGGTCCCACTGGATTTATTGGGACAATGACCTGCTCTACAGTCAGCAAAGAATTGCTGAGCTGGGGGCTAGTCGGGTGCTGGTGGTACCTCTCCGCTTCAGAGACTTCCTTTTGAACTTAGCACACGATGTCCCCCTCGCTGGGCACCTGGGGCAAGACAAACCGTACAACCGCCTGGTAACTCACTTTTACTGGCCCAAAATGCGAAATGATGTCTCCAACCACTGCCGGGCCTGCCCCACCTGCCAGGCCAGCGGGAAGAGCGGCCGAAAGATCAAAGCACCCGTGCAACCTTTTCCCGTCGTCACCACCCCGTTCGAACGGGTGGGAATAGACATTGTGGGGCCCCTGGACCCCCGAACGGCACAGGGGCACCGGTTCATCCAGGTCCTGGTGGTCCACGCCACCCGCTATCCCGAGGCCATTCCTCTTCGGACCTTGACAGCGCCCGTGGTAGGCCGAGCCCTGATGGGGATCTTCTCTCGAGTGGGCTTCCCCCGGGAAGTCGTCAGCGACAGGGGCACGAACTTTATCTCGAAGTACATGAGGTCTCTCTGGCAACAGTGCGGGTCACCTACAAATTCATGACCCCTTATCACCCGCAAGGAAATGGACTGGTCGAGCGGTTTAACCGCACTCTCAAGGGAATGATCATGGGCCTAGAAGAACCCCTACGTCGCCAATGGGACGTGCTGCTCCCGTGCCTTCTATTCGCCTATCGAGAAGTCCCCCAGAAATCCCTCGGCTTCAGCCCCTTTGAGCTCCTGTACGGACACCCCGTCCGGGGTCCCCTCAGCCTGGTCAAGGAAGGATGGGAGATGGCCCCCCAGAAGACTCCTCCAGATGTATATAAGTATCTCCTGACCCTCCGCAACCAGACCCGGCGATTCAGGGAGCTCGCCAAAGCTAACCTTGAGGCCAGCCAGGAGGACATGAAGAAATGGTACGATCAGCATGCCTCCTCCATCGAGTTCGAACCGGGACAACAAGTCTGGGTGATGTCTCCGGTCGAACCCTGTGCCCTGCAGGACAAATGGACCGGGCCCTTCAAGGTGATAGAGCGCAAGGGCCCAGTCACCTACCTAATCGACATGGAGTCCGCCCGGAACCCCCTACGAGTCCTCCACGCCAACAGACTCAAACCCCACTTCATACGCTCTGAACTCAGCCTACTGATGGCGACAGATAGTGGGACGGAGGAAGACTCCGAGCCCCTCCCTGACCTACTCAGGACCCGTGAGCAGGATGGCTCAGTGGAGGGGGTCAGACTCTCCGACGCTTTGGCCCCGGAGCAACGCCAAGACTGTTGAGCTCTCCTGCTACAATTTGCAAACCTGTTCTCCCTTACCCCCGGGGTCACCCCCTGGTGCCTTCACGACGTGGACACCGGGGATAGTCCACCTATTCGACACAGGGCGTACCGAGTGCCAGATCGGGTGCGCGCCTGCATCCAGAACGAAGTCACCAAAATGCTGGCTCTAGGAGTGATCGAGCCTACCGACAGCCCCTGGGCCAGCCCAGTCGTACTGGTCCCCAAGGCTGCCGCCCCGGGCGTTGCCCCCGAGCTCCGGTTCTGTGTGGACTATCGGAGCCTGAACGCCGTTACCAGAACAGACGCTCACCCCATCCCCCGGGCGGATGAGCTGGTTGACCGCATGGGGACTGCCCACTACCTGAGCATCTTCGATCTAACAGCGGGCTACTGGCAAATCGGCCTCACCCCCAGGGCCCAAGAACGATCCGCCTTCTCTACCCCGGATGGCCACTACCACTTCAAAGTGATGCCATTCGGCATGAAAAACGCTCCAGCTACCTTCCAACGACTTGTGAACCAGGTACTGGTGGGCATCAAAGAATTCAGCGCCGCCTACCTGGACGATATTGCTGTGTACAGTCGCCACTGGGCAGACCACCTCCACCACCTCCGAGAAGTCCTGCATGCCCTCCAGCAGGCCGGCCTCACAATCAAAGCCAGCAAATGCCAGATTGGCCAGGGGCCCGTGAACTACCTCGGACACCAAGTGGGGAGCGGTCTGGTGGCCCCCCTTCAGCTCAAGATCGCTGCCATCCAATCCTGGCAACCACCTGTCACCCAAACCGAGGTCCGAGCCTTCCTGGGGCTCACCGGATACTACCGGCGGTTTGTAAAGGACTATGGCAGCATTGTGGGGCCCCTCACAGAACTTACATTCAAGAAAAACCCCAAAACAGTCAACTGGACTCCGGACTGTCAAGAGGCCTTCGAGAAGTGGAAGGCGGACTCTCTGGGTTCTTCCGGTGAGGAACGAGGTGATCCATTCAAGTGCTTTTCCTTGGATTCCGATGTTATTGAGGCGTTGTAAGAGGGTGCTGTGGCAGACTGTGTCGAACGCTGCAGAGAGGTCAAGGAGGATGAGGGCGACTGTGTCTCCATTGTCCAGTAGAGATCGAATGTCGTCTGTTGCTGCGATGAGGGCGGTCTCAGTGCTGTGTTTTGCTCGGAAGCCAGATTGTGAGGGGTCGAGGGATTTGTTGGCTTCGAGGAAGGCGGCGAGATGGTTGTTGACAGCTTTCTCGATGACTTTGGCCGGGAATGGAAGAAGCGAGATGGGGCGGTAATTTTTGAGTTCGGTGGGGTCCGCTGTGGGTTTTTTCAGAAGGGCGGTGAGTTCAGCGTGTTTCCAGTCTTCCGGGAAGGTGGCGGAGTTGAAGGAGCAGTTGATGACGTCTCGGAGGTGCGGTGCTATGACGGAGTCTGCTTTGTTGAAGATGTGGTGAGGACATGGGTCTGTGGGGGATCCTGAGTGGATGGAATTCATCAGGCGGATGGTGTCCTCAGTGGAGATTGGGTTCCAGTCGTTAAGGGTGTTCACGGGGGGAAGATGATCAGCAAATGGTAGGGTGGGTTGGTTTCCGGGTTGGTTGTCAAAGCTGTTGTGGATGTCTGCAATCTTGTTGTGGAAAAATGAGGCTAGGGAGTCGCAGAGGGTTTGAGAGGGGGTGATGTCGTTGGAGTTGGCCGAGGGATTGGAAAATTCCTTGACGATGTTGAAAAGTTCCTTGCTGTTGTGGGCGTTGTTGTCAAGTCGATCCTTGAATGCTGTTTTCTTGGCTTTTCGGATTAGTTGGTGGTGAGTGCGGGTGGCGTTTTTGAAGGCGTCCTTGGTGCTAGTGGTTGGGTCTTTTTTCCAGGCCTTTTCAAGGGAGCGGCAGAGTTTCTTGGACTTCTTGAGATCATCGTTGAACCATGAGGCCTTCTTGCTGCCAGGTTTGTTTTGACGTTTTTTCAGAGGTGCTAAGGTGTCAGCGGTGTTGGATAACCATAGGGTGAGGTTGGCGGCGGCTTCGGTAGCGTTAGAAGAGAGGGCTGGGGTGTTTCGAAGGAGCGATGCGGAGATTTGGTCCGTGGTGATTTTGTTCCAGTTTCTTTGCAGGGTAGGTTGGAGGTGGATGCTGGGTTTTGGTTTGTTGTAGGTGAAGTGAACGCAGCTGTGGTCAGTCCAGAGGAGGTCCGTGGTGTGGCTGAAGGAGACATGGTTGCTGGATGTGAAGATGGGGTCGAGTGTGTGACCTGCGATGTGGGTGGGGGAAGTGACTAGTTGTTTAAGTCCGAGGTTGGCGAGGTTGTCCACGAGGGTGGCGGTGTTGCGGTCGTTGATCTTTTCAAGGTGAAAGTTGAGGTCTCCCAGAAGGATGTAGTCTTTGGAGGGGAGCGCGTGTGGGGTGATGAAGTCCGTGATGTCTTTACTGAATTTTGCGCGGGGTCCTGGTGGTCTGTAGAGGAGGGTGCCTCTGAGTGTGGTTTTGGGGTCGATGTGGATCTGGAAGTGAAGGTGTTCGGAGTTAGCGAGGTTGGCGTCAGAGCTGGTTGAGATGCGGATTGATTTCTTATGGACGATAGCGATTCCTCCTCCTGTGTGGCTGGTACGGTCTTGTTTGCTTGTAAATTGTATAAAAGAGGGACTCACACCAATGTTCGGTGTGATACTTCTTGCATTACTGAAGGGTGCTGTAGGAATGTACCACCACCCCATGGGGTCTTAATAAACTTGTTCCTTGTACTTTTCAGTTTCCGTGCCAACAGTTCTTTCAGTGTAAGTGGGTTATCTACGGAGCATGTAGGCCTTGGGAACCCGATACCACAAATTGGCGACCACGAAGGGACTCATCGGCGACTCGGATGCCCGAAGGAGAGGTCGTGACGAAGGTTTGGAAACTCACCATGGACGCGTACGCTGCCACCGAGTGACCCGAGTCTTGGCACCCACGGTGTTTCTTCCCTTCCTTCCGATCTGACCTTCCAGGTGGCGCCGGTCTCCGACTGAGTTCTTGATCGTCTGCGTTGCTGGATAAGTGCCGTTTGGCTGATTCGATTAAAGACCTTGGCAGTTGGAACCTGAATATTTGATTTGGGTAAGATTTGTGATCGGTAAGGTAGTCTACGGACGCTTACTGAAGTTCTATGATTTGTGATCGGTAAGGTAGTCTACGGACGCTTACTGTAGTTCTATGATTGTGTCTATGATTTGAGTTAGCTAACATTTGTGACTTTGTGACCTTTGAATTATATGTGTAGTGCACTTCACATAGGCAGGCATGTAGAGATGTTTCTCTAATTTTGTTCTTTTTCCTCTGAGCGGCACATTTGTGTGAAGTACTGTAAGTGCCAGTTATATAGTATCGCGCTTTCGTGATACTCTTTGAACATGCCTGTTTTAAGCACACTCCGAGGGATGTGCTGTTTTGGAAATGGTACCTCAATTAGGTTAGCGGAATCACAGCCGGCTCCCCCAGAAGGAACTCCAAATCGTGAAATGTACATAAAATTCGGCCTTCCCCCTATAATGTACAGCAAATTATGGCATAAATACACCAAAACTGATCCTGAATTGCAATGGCCACTACATGGGTCGTTTGATTTACGAAAGGTTCAATTTGTGGAGCAATGTTTGTTTCAGCGTAGGTCTAGACAGAATATGTTTGATTGTGTACGAATGTGGGAGAAAGCGGTGCGTGAACGTATGAAACGTGAAGTTGCCTTGGCGGATAAAGAGCAGCGCAAGGCTGCTCGAGATAAGGCTTTACAGCTTGAGGAAAAGGAAGCACAGGAAAAGAAAGAAAGGGAGGAACGGGAACGAAATTTGCAAACGACCGGTCAATTTCCTATTCGGCGACCGCTCTATCCTGTCCTTACTAATGAAATTGATGATTTTTCATTACTAGATCGATCACCACCTCCGTACGTTTCTCCTACGGCTCCGACTGCAGAGTCTGATGATGAAGGACAGGATAAGCCGGGAAAAGGGGACAAGTCCTATGTCAGGTTAACTGCGGAGAGAAGCGCGGAATTGCGCAGTTGGGCTCGTAAATTGAATACAAATTTTGTAACTGTGTCTGCCGTTGTTGCCGAGAGGGGTAAATGGACAGAACGAGAATTGATGTGTTTTTTGACTACTTTGGCTGATGAAGTTGTTACTGCATTTCGTAAATATTCGGATACGTTAGAGCCTAAGGCTGTGCCGGTTTCTCGTGAGAACCTAGATAAAGGTATATTTGTTCTTGCAGATGTTGATACATTTTTCAAGCAACTGATCCAGCTGCGGGATGAGACGTCCAGATTGCGGGACGAGCGGAAAAAGAATAAGGAGTCCGGGCCGGAGTCTGCTGAGCAGTCTAAGGAGTGTTCTCTCCGGGGTGCAGATAAGAAATCTAACGTGCATGTTATGCCTATGCATGAAGCCGCACCTCTGTATGTTCCCCCTAAGGGGGATGGTACAGATGAGGATAAAATGTCGAAGGATGCGAAGGGGTATTTTATATATAATTGGGTGTATACGCCTTGGAATAGAGCAGATGTTATGGCGCTTAAAAATTCTTTGCCTGATCTTCGGAAAAATCCGGCTGCATTTTATGAAGGGGTTGAAGGGGCTATTTCGTCCTGTGTCATGACTCTTGTTGATATAGATCTGTTTTTTGGGTTAATTCTTCCTCCTGATATGTGGAGATTGATTCGTAAAAATAATGATGAAACACTGCTCGGGGGAACGTGGAAAGAAATAAATCAGGCTGATTTAGACAGGGCGTCAGCATGTAAGCCATGTGACTTGATTTTAGACCTTCCAGCGGCTATCTTAACTAAACTAAAAACGCTTGTTCCTTCTAAAAAGATTGATTGGACCATGCTAGCTTCGTGCAAACAAAAGTCAGATGAAACGGTGTCAGACTTCTTTACACGCTTCGAAGAGGCATTTCATGATTACAGTGGTCAATCGTTACGGGTAGGCATTTGTTTGTAGATAAGTACGTGGCTAATCTCCTACCGGAGATTGCGAAGAGATTAAAATCGAGTGAAAGTTCCTGGGCCACGGCGACCCCTGCATCTTTGTTAACTATGGCTCAGTATTATGAACGGCAGGAATTGGAGGCTAAAGAAAGTATAGATACACCCACTCCTAGCCCATTATCGAAGCCTCTTGCACTTTGTCTTGATAAATTTTTCAGTTTTGGTCAATTTTTACTGTCACCTTATACCCCGGATAATATTCTGGGCATTGATTTGCTCAAATATTTTCGAGCAACGATACGGTGTGCTCCGGAGGGAGTGCGAGTTATTTTGAACGATAATTATCCAGATTCAGACAGGTTTTGTACTATACAATAATGTGAAGCATTAGCTTCTCTCCCTCACACGTTATGGGCAACCTCAGATACGGATGTGGGACAGATGCTTATTCCACCTATTCGCATTACTGTAAAGGAGGGAGTGCTTTTGCCACGTGTACCACAGTATAAGATCTCCAGGGAAGGTGAAATTGCTCTGACACACATTGTCCAAGATTTTATCATTGCAGGGGTAGTGGAGGAAGTCCCCTATAATGTTTGCAATAGCCCTATTCTTCCAATCCTTAAGAAAGATACTGACGACAAGGTCTATCGATTTATTATTGATTTGAGAGAAATTAACAAAATTGTCATTCCCCAATACCCGGTGGTGTCTGATATCACGACATTGCTCACATTGGTCCCCCCAACGGCGACGACCTTTAGCGTCATCGACCTGAAAAATGCGTTCTTTTCCATCCCCATCCACCCTGATAGCAGATATTTATTTGGCTTTACGCTGAATAATAAATCGTATAGATTTTGTCGTGTTCCTCAAGGGTATACTGAGAGTCCGAGTATTTACAGCCAGGCTTTAAAAAGACAGCTCGATTCTTTTCAATTGCAATCTGGAGTTGCTCTTATCCAATATGTCGATGACCTTTTGTTAGCTGCAGACACTTATGCACAATGTGAGGAGAGTACGCTTGCTTTGCTTTCCTTTCCGGCTCAGAATAATCACAAAGTTTCGAAGAAAAAGCTCCAATACTGTAGACCCAAGGTGACCTACCTCGGTCATCTTTTGTCTAAGGAGGGGCGTGCATTAACATCGGATCGAATTCAGGCGATTCTAGATACACCAGTCCCCCGCACACAGAGAGATGTACGTGCTTTCATAGGATTAACGTCCTTTTGTAGACAGTGGATCATGGGGTTTTCGCACATTATCAAACCTTTGTTAGCGTTGCTGTCCAAAACTACACCAATGCCCCTTGAATGGACAGATGAATGTCAAAATGCTTTCGAACAATTGAGACAGGCCCTTTGCTCTGCACCCGTGTTAGGTACACCAGACTATTCAAAGATTTTCACATTGTACGTGCACGAGAAAGATGGGTGCGCGTTATCAGTGTTAGTGCAAGCACACGGGGATAAGCAGAGGCCATGCGCGTATTTTTCAGCTATTCTTGACCCTGTAGCACGAGGATTACCTGGGTGTTTTCGAGCAGTTGCAGCAACAGCAGTAGCTATACGACAGAGTGAGGAAATAGTGTTATCGCACAAACTGTTGGTGCTAGTTCCCCATGCAGTAGATGCCCTGTTAAATCAAACAAAGACTCAATATCTTACCAGTGCACATTTAACAGGATATGAGCTTACACTTTTGGCGCCACATATCACACTGAAAAGATGTGCTACCCTGAACCCTGCCACTTTATTGCCCTATCCGGTTGAGGAGGGTCAGGAAGAAAAACATCATGATTGTGTTTTCCTGACCGAGGAACAGACAAAGGGTCGTGTTGACCTACAGGATATGCCACTTCCAGATGTGGATGGGGAACTGTGGGTTGATGGATCGTGTTTAAGGCTGCCAGATGGTATGACTTCCGCAGCATATGCGATCACGACACTTAAGACAGTGGTAGAAACAGCACGAATACCACAAAAATCGGCTCAGGCAGCAGAGCTGATAGCTTTGACAAGAGCCTGCGAATTGAGTGCTGGCCTATGTGTGAACATATACACAGACAGCCGGTACGCCTTCGGAGTAGCACATGACTTTGGGCTACTCTGGAGAGAACGTGGGTTTTTAACTTCTCATGGAGTACACATTATGCACGGAGAACTGGTGCGTGATCTCCTAAACGCGTTGCTTTGCCCAAAGAAAGTAGCGATAATTAAATGTAGTGCCCATAAAAAGATCACTGATAAAGTGGGTCAAGGAAATGCTTTTGCCGACAGCATAGCGAGACAAACAGCTATGTCCCGAACTGACTCCCCCATGTACGTAACAAAATCACAAGCTGAGCGATGGTATGATGCTAGAGCAGAGATACTAGATATCCAAAAATCAGCGACTGAAGCAGAACTTGCGGCATGGGCAGTAGATGGGGTGCTAGATGATGAGGGTTGTTGGAGAAGCAAAGACATGGAGAAATGGAAATTGCCTGCAGCTTACTTGCAAGCGATGGTTCAGATGACACACGGATTAGCACATGTGGGAGCTCTTGCGATCACTCGACTGTTATCACGAGTTTGGGAGCATCCCGAGATTGCCAATACTGCCAAGAGAGTAGTCCAAACCTGCCTGATATGTTTACAACACAAT
The DNA here is from genome assembly GCF_964263255.1 of Lissotriton vulgaris. Classification (NCBI taxonomy): domain Eukaryota; kingdom Metazoa; phylum Chordata; class Amphibia; order Caudata; family Salamandridae; genus Lissotriton; species Lissotriton vulgaris. Next base: position 62,820 of record NW_028254494.1, read on the forward strand.
CCTGCGAAAGGGGACCATACTCCGAAAGGAGGGTTCGTTCCACCATCTGCACCATTTGAGGTACTCCAAATGGATTACATCCAGCTTGAGCGCTGCAATAACCTTAAGTATGTCCTAGTGGTGGTGTGCGCTTTTAGCAAATGGGTTGAGACCTTCCCCACGAAAGATAATACAGCTTTAACAACAGCTAAGGTGTTGCTCAAGGAGTACTTTCCTCGCTTTGGAGTTTGCAAATTTTTGTGGAGCGATAATGGGCCTCATTTTGTTGGGAAAATTGTGGAGTATGTGCTGAAGGGGTTAGGGATCCAGCAGAAGTTTCATGCTGTGTTCCACCCTCAGTCAGCAGGTCTTGTTGAGCGGTACAATGCTACGTTGAAGCTGAAACTGGCTAAAATTGTGGCGTCCACGTCATTGAAGTGGCCGGATGCCTTACCGCTAGCATTGCTCTCTCTTAGATCAGTGCCCCACTCTCGAACAGGCCTCACACCGTATGAAGTGGTGTTTGGAAGGCCTATGAACATATGGGGAGTGCCTAAGCCGCGATTGATTCATGATGTGCCTTGTATAATGATGAACGATTATTTGGCACGATTAACAAATGATTTGCTTTCTATCCATCAACAGGTTCGAGAAGCGCTCCCTGACAATTCTACTGGAGAGGCTCACAATCTCCGTCCTGGGGATTTTGTGATGGTCAGATCGTTTGAGAGGGCGAATAGCTTGGAACCGAGGTGGCGTGGCCCCGAGCAGGTCCTCCTGGCTACTCGGACAGCTGTACGAGTGACCAACAGAAAGCGGTGGGTGCACTCAACTCACTGCCGCCGTGTTTCTCCGGATCTGGTGAATCCTGCCGTGCTGACTACAAGGAGATTCTAGATAAAGAAAAGAGCCCAGCTGTGACATCGGCCGAAGTCGAGGGAGCCTTCCCGGACCACACTGTTTCTGGACGACAGCGTTACGATCTGCGGCCACGATAAGGAGAAGATTTTTTTTGGTTTTCGAGACTGGTTGGTTACCGCTCTGGGGTTTGTGAAACGGAAGACGGGAATCTCAAGGGGGGGGGTCAGTTCTGCCAAGAGTAGCGACACCCGTCTTGACCCCGGAGAAGAAAACAACGGCTACCTCGGAGCTCAGCACCGTATTTTTCTTTTTTAGGTATATATTTGAGACATTGAGAACTCTTTGAACTATGGCGTCTTCTGCATCATGAGACAAAAGAATACTTGGTGCCATCCTGTTTGTTTTGACAATCGTGGTGATAGCAGTAATAGCCTGGGTAGTGGAACTTGTGGTGCCTGTACATGAACATTTGCTGCCGACTACCCCGGCTCCATCTGAACATTTTCACTTCACTTTGCCTTACCATGAAGAACGGCATCAACAGACTTATTTGAACAATAGTTTTATTCAGATTTTGCATCATACTCATAATATGACGAACACTTCAAATTGCTGGGTGTGTGGGATGTTGCCTGGGCATCAGAAGAAGGGGGGCACTCCACTCATTCCACTCCCATTTTCGCATAATGGTTCCTGCAACGCCTGGTACACTCTTCTTTTTACTTTACGATGGCCAACGAAGGGGGGGGTGCTCTTCCGTTTGAACAAAGTTTGCTACCATGACCGAGATGGGTATCCACGAGCTGAGGGTACTCGATTCGAATGGGAAGAGTACCGCCCCGACAATGTGTCTGCACCTCGTGTTTACAGCGATCAAAGGAACATTAATATGTCCAGTAAACATGTTATTAATGTCATCGCTACTAAGGCAGACCTTTGCATTCGTAATAAAGGCACGATCCCGGTGGGGAAAAGTGAATGTAACACTACACTTACATTTGACAGTCCAAACGGTATATCATTTGTGGCATCACGAAATACGTACTTTATTTGTGGCAATAAAGGTTACCATCAGCTCCCTTTAGGATGGTTAGGCACATGTTATGTATCGTTTGTGTTGCCCCCTGTATTTATCGCCCCACCAATGTATCATAATGACTATATTCTCTATCATGATTTTGTACTAAATCGTGTTAAACGTGCTGTGGTCTTGGATGACATCGATCAGACTGATACTGCCTTACAGCAATATGTGGACTTTAATTTGGGATTGTTTTCCTTTGTGGGGGCGGCATTGAACAGTCGGAAAATACGACGGCTGACCCGTGTTGTTGAGGCTGTAGCGAATGATACTGCTATTGCATTGGGGAACATAACAGAAGAACTCAAAATTTCTAGGATTGTTACGCTTCAAAATCGCATGGTTCTAGATGTGGTTCTAGCTGACCGTGGGGGGGCATGTAGAATCATCGGAAGTAGCTGTTGTGTGTACGTGCCAGATAATTCGCCTTATGTTTATGATGCCATTTCAAAATTGCACAAGATAGCTGCTGAAATACACCCGGACAATGGAACTTGGACTCTTTCAGGGTGGTTCTGGTCAATGCTTACCACTTGGGGTTGGAAACTGCTGACGATTTTATGTATCATTGTTGGGATACTGTTCCTTGTATGTTTATGTATACAATGTGGCCCAGCTTTATGTTCCATGTGCTTATCGGCTTGCATACCATCAAGACGAGCTCTTGCTCAAAACAAAATGATGCTTCATAAAGAAGTAGCTCAAATAATGCTAATTGATATTGAAGATGAACATCCCGACTACGTCCACTATGAGGTAGCTTCAGCTAAACGCTAAAAGGGTCGTCTGTCGTAATTTGACAATGGCCGAGTTAGCGCTTAGCTGTGCTACACGTTTTTCCCCTTAACTTGACTATACTCAAAAAATGCCATTTTGTGTATTGTGGCGGCCATTTTAGAGAATGAGCGGCCTCGTGGTCAGCATGCCCTTTAGTCCGTTTTCCGTACCACTGACCACTCGACTCTGCCCAGCAACAGGCTATTTTTAGCTATGGTCAAGCCCGCACATGCGCAGTTCCAACTGACCAGTCACCCCTCAGGAATGTGCCGCCAAACTGACCAGTGGGGTTGTAACCCCACCCATGAGTTGGCTGTGTTCCAAAAATGACCATATATGTACATAAACTCTGTAAACCTTGTCCTGCCCCCACTGTATCGTTGATAACCTTGCCTCAAGAACCCTATATAAAGTCTACAGATCTCATCCTTGTGTGGTGTCCATTTGTGGGGGGGAAGTTACTTGTCTGTACGATCGCCGGAGACGGCCCTCACCGGAGGCCTCTCCCCCTGTACTCGGCCGACCCTCCGGGTCTCCGTCTAACAAAGATGATAACGCTGATGCCCCTGTCCCAACTGTCCAGATAGATGAGGAAGACCAGAACACTGGGGATACCCATCCTGAGGAAGAGGAAGAAGAAAGTGATTCTTATGATGGGAGACTTAGTCAGGTGGCAGTCAGAAGGCTTAGCCAGGCTAACTTAAGCCTATTTGGGACTGATTCAGGGTTAAACCCACTCAGACCCCCAAGTGGACTTAACCAGGAGCAGAGGAGGAGAAGGAATCACTCAGGTGAATCCAACACCTCCCAAGCTTCTAGAGGTTCTCATGGTCACTCCAGAAGGAGGATGACAACCCCTCAGAGGAGGAAACATGAGGCCAAAATGAGAGAGGCTGAGCTTAGGATCCAGAAGCAAGCGCTAGAAGTAGCCATGGTTCAAGAGAAACTTGCTAAAGCAAGACAGCCTATTATTATTATTATTATTATGTTTCTTATATAGCGCCTGAATCGACCCCCCGAAGGGGTATCTCCGCGCTTGCCTTGGGAACCCGTCCTGGCTTTTCCCTGTGAGATAGCCCCTACAGGGCATCCCCAAGGTGAAAGCCAGGCATCCCGCCGCGGGGGGGCCGTTGTGGAAATTAAGCAAGCTTAATGCCCAGAGTTGCAGAGTGTGAACCCATGATTAGGTCAGGCACCGCAGCGAGAATTATCGAGTCCATGGATATTTGAGCTCAAGACCCTGCAGCGTCGGGAATTGAACCCTGGTCCCGGGTCTGACCTCTGCTTCATATGCAATGCATTGGTCACTTTGTTAACCACAGTCACTATTCACTTGTTTTAAGCATTTATCATAACCAAAACGGAATGAAGTAATTCCAGTGTATTGTGTTCCTTGTTTTTTAATATAAAAAAACTTTGCTTTCAGAGAGGTTTGCTTTTTTGTGTTTTGAGCTGTTTCAGCCTTCCTCTAAAGTAATTCTTGTTATCACCCTACAGAACCACTTTTGCTGATTGATGGGTTAGGCGTAACCACTGAACAGTACAGGTTGATGTTCAGAGAGACCCAGAAGGCACAGACTCAGGACTGGTCTGAATTTGTTGAATGTGCCACTAAGGCTCTGGAGGGCTGGTTGCTGGGAAGTAAGGTTACAGACTATGAAGGATTTTACAATTTACTTATGAGAGAACACATTTTAAATAATTGTCAGAACCAGCAATTGCATCAACACCTGATTGACTCAGATCTGACCTCTCCCCAAGAATTGGGAAAGAAGGCCGACAGATGGGTCAGAACCAGGGTTAAGCAAAAGAACCAGAACCAGAACCAGGGCGGTGACTAAAAGAAGGCAGACCAGAAGGGTGGGGAACAGAAAGCTAAAGACCAGAAGTCTTCAACAGGGCCCCAAACTAATACTGAGGGTGGGTCCCAAACTTCCAAGAAGAAGAAGAAAGAAGGTCAAAGAAAACCCTGGTGTAGTACCTATAAAAACACCTCTCACTGGACCAGTGAGTGTAAAAAGGGTGGAGCCCCCAGCACTGCAGCCCCTAAGGGTCCTGCACCCAATAGTACAGTCAGCAGTGTTGGTCCACAAACCAAGGGGTTGTGGGTATCACCTTGGGAACTGAGGGAGAATCTGGCCTAGTCAGAAGCCCTACTCAGGCTGTTCTGATTTGTGATGGGGACATAGAATTGTCCCCTACTGTAAGCCCCAGTAATCTGGGCAAGTACAGACAGACACCTTTGATTAATCAAAAAGTGGCTCAAGCATACAGAGACACATGTGCCAGTGTCACTATGGTGACACCTAGCTTTGTGGACCCTGGACAATACATACCAGGTGATAATTACCTGGTGACCAATGCCAACAATGTCACTACTACCCATAGAATGGCAATTGTTAATTTCTCCTGGGGAGGGGTAACTGGCCTAAAAAGAGTTGTGGTTAGTGCAGATCTCCCAGTTGATTGGTTGTTGGGCAATGACCTGGAGAGCTCTCTATGGTCAGAAGTAGAGTACAGGACTCATGCAGAGATGTTAGGGATATCATCACATGTCCTTGCTGTGACCAGGTCACAGGCCAAAAAGTGCCTCTCTGAACCTCAGGTTTTGGATCCTGGAACAATGGACCAATCACCTACCAAGAAGAAGAACAGGAGGGTAAAGGCTGTGCCTTCCCACCTGCCTACAAGTGAGGATCAGCCTTCCCAGGAAGATGATCTTGAGACCCCTGAAGGAACTGTCCCTGAAGAGCTTGAACCTGACCAGGTTGAGTTTCTGGGGACAGGGGGACCTTCTAGGGCAGACTTGGGGCAGGCTCAGTTAACCTGTCCTTCTCTTGAACCCCTCAGACAGCAGGCTGCTGCTGAGGCTGCAGGGAATGCTCAAGGTGCCCATGAAGTATATTGGGATGGTGGGCTCCTTTATTCAGAGGGTAAAGACCCCAAACCTGGTACAACCAGGAGGTTGGTTATACCTCTGCAATTTAGGGGCTTCCTTCTAACCTTGGCCTATGAGATTCCCTCAGCAGGGCACCTAGGCCAGAATAAGACTTGGGACAGGCTTGTCCCTCACTTTCACTGGCCTCACATGTCTGAGGATACCAAGGAGTTTTGTCGCTCCTGTGTAACCTGCCAAGCCAGTGGTAAAGCAGGTGGCACAACAAAGGCCCCCCTGATACCACTACCTGTGGAGGGGGTTTCCTTTGAAAGAGTGGGGATTGATATAGTAGGTCCAATGGATCCCCCTACAGCATCTGGGCACAGATTCATACTGGTGGTGGTGGACCATCCCACCAGGTACCGAGAGGCAATTCCCCTTAGGACCACAACAGCTCCTGTTGTGGCCAGGGCCTTACTTGGAGTTTTCTCCAGAGTGGGGTTTCCTAAGGAGGTAGTATCTGATAGAGGTGCCAACTTCATGTCAGGTTACTTAACAGTTATGTGGAAGGAGTGTGGTGTCAACTACAAGTTCACCACCCCTTATCATCCACAGTGTAATGGGCTTGTTGAAAGATTCAACAAGACCCTAAAGGGTATGATCAAAGGATTACCTGAAAAGCTCAGGCGGAGATGGGACATCCTCCTACCCTGCCTTCTGTTTGCTTACAGAGAGGTCCCAAAAAAGGGGGTTGGCTTCAGCCCCTTTGAATTGTTGTTTGGCACCCTGTAAGAGCATGGCTCTACAAATCTAAAAAATCTTACTGGACCTGCAGGTCGAGCGAGTAGAATTTTCTACTCGACCTAATATCAATGCACTTGACCCACAAATTGGTTGCATACGAATTTTCTTCAAAACATTTGCAGCACCAACAACCCAAGAAAACGTTGGCCAACCAAATTGTAAACAGCAAATTTTTATTTAATACCCAAGTACCTCCCTAAGATGTGTCTAGCCTCACAAAAAGCATAAACAGCTTTGTAATACTGGCAGGATAACAGGCTGTTTCGACGACAACTTGAGTTCTGCTTACACTGCACTCTAATAATTGTGTGTGCTTTAGGCGCAGCAGAATAAACTTCTGCAGGACTGTAATACAGACCCCGGCTCCATAACCTACATAAAATAATTAAATGATCAATGGATAATGAACAATGGGAGAACAGATGTTGCAGTGGCCTGGGCCCCTAGCCAGAGATTGGTCCACCTTGCTCACCCACACATCCCCCTCCCTCTCTTTCTCTGCAAGTTACACGAGCGGCCAACAGAACCTTGGCTTGGTCAGCTGCTGTACAATTGAGTAAAAGAACGCCATTTACAGTGATTTACCGAGAAGGTACTTGTGGTACAAGAGATTGAGCAACTGGAAAGTACTGATGACTGCCGGAAATGTGCCAGCTGCGGCACCCGTTCTAGAATGCCACCCCATGACACAGGATCCTGATGGTAAGTTACTCAGCCTACTAAAGTGGCTAAGCAGACGGTGCGGAGTCAAGCTTGGTGCTCCAACTCTACAGGCTCTACAGCCTGTGTGACGCACATGTTAGTTGGGCCTGTTAGTAAGAATTGCAAGACGCGCACACACACTGTTGAGTCAATAAATAGATGTGTATTTCTCTTTCCTGGGCAGGTGCGTTTCTTTACTGGCTGCAGGAAATTCAAGTTGCTTGACATTTTTGGTACCAATTAATAAATAGCAAGATCGGCGGAGCCATATGCGAGGAGAGAGATGGTCTTAAAGTGCAGAGGTGTAGAGCTGCACTGGCGCTCAGAATGGCGCACATAAATGCTCTCTCTCAGCCTCACATGCATAACAATTGAGCAGTAGCTGCGCCGAGGAGAAAATTATGCACTAGCTGCGTAAACATGTTTATAATGCGCAGGTCGCGGTATCAACATCTGTGAAAGTAAAAATCTGTTCCATTTAAAAAATGTTTGTGTAGGAGAATCACCAATAGTACACTCGGGGCAAGATGTGGGAAGAGTCCGGCAAGTGCTAGAGTGGCGGATGGGAAATTAGACACTGAAACAGAGCTTTTCAAGCTTTACAACCCAAAAAAAGTTTGAATGTCATTTGAAAAGAAGACGTGTAACATTATTCAGCGCATTTTTTTAACATAGAGGCTCCGAGAAAATCCACTGTAAATGCAATGCAAGCCGCGGACGATGTAGGTGCGGTAGGCCCCACCGTCCCGCACTGCCCCACCCCAAAGTGCTTTCCTGCACCGGCCACGACTGCCCTCCCCCACACCTCAATCAGAGCAAGAGCCCCTGAACCCGTGTCTGGGGGAACTGTCTCCATCCAGGCGCACCTACCGTCCCGGGCCCCTTCGCTGAGAGATTGAGCTGTCCTTGACAGGCGGTGGCTTACATCACAGCCAGGGTAGAGCTCCACTCACAGGGGCTCCCTGGATGGCTCAACACCCGGGGTGCAGGAGAATTTCACCACTGCTCGGGCACCAGTGATGCTCATAGCTTAATGCCAGTGGAGTTGCCACTTATGGAATATGGCAGTCCTTCTGTGCTCTGTGGTTGAAAACGCCCATGTAAGCCAGGGCTTGGAAAGGCAGCTCACACGCTTCTCTGGCAGTATATCCTGCCGCGGCTAACTGTAATCAGCCAATATGAAGCGTGTAAGCATGCATAGCATATACTTGTCCAAAGAGCACAAATTATCTTCTATCATCTGATTGGCTGATTGCAACTAGGCCTCAGCAGGCCGAGCCCGCGCTGCAATCAGCAAATCAACACTTGTGCTTTGCCTGCATTTTCAGCTAATCATTTCAGCATGCTGCCCCCTAGAGCCTTCTCCTGGCACTGCAGCAGCTGCATGGAAACTCAGGCTGGGACAGCAGCAGATGTCACTTGCCAGGGCGGTCACGTAGGCCTGAAAACTGGCTCGCCCTTGAAGAAATTGACTCGCATTTGCGAGGGGGCGAGTACATTTCTCGAGCCCTGAAGAGGACCCTTATGTTTAGTGAGGGAAGGATGGGAGTTACCTCTCAGAAAGCCCAAGCAAGACATAGTGGACTATGTACTTGGTCTCCGCTCCAGGATGGCTACGTATATGGAGAAGGCATCCAAAAACCTTGAGGCCAGCCAACAATTACAGAAAGCTTGGCATGACCAAAAGGCTGTCTTGACTGAGTACCAGCCTGGACAGAAAGTATGGGTGTTGGAGCCAGTGGCCCCAGCAGCACTCCAAGACGAATGGTCTGGACCCCATACTATTGTTGAAAAGAAGGGAGAGGTTACCTACTTGGTGGACCTAGCAACTCCCAGGAGCCCCCACAGGGTGCTCCATGTTAACAGATTAAAGGCATATGTTGACAGGGCAGACATGGGCTTGCTCATGGCTACAGATGAGGGGCAGGAGGAAGAGAGTGACACTCTCCCAGACCTGCTGACTCAGAACCCTGAAGATGGCTCAGTTGATGGTGTGGCCTTAGATCGCAGCCCCACTGAACATCAGCAAAATGACTGCAGACAAGTTTTACAGTCATATAGACATATGTTCTTCTTGACACCCAGTCAGACTAACTGGTGTACCCATGTGGTGGACACTGGTGACAGTCTTCTTGTCAAAAACAAGATTTACAGGCAACCTGACTGTAGGAAGGTGGATACCTGACTATGGTTGCCCCCAACTTTTTTGCCTGGTGTTTTGCTGGTTTTCCGACTTAGTTGGCCTGGGACCCTGCCAATCAGGACCCCAGGCCTACTGCTCTCTCTCTAAAATGGATTCCATGTACCTTAGGTACATTTCCAATTGGTACTGGGCCACCTTATCAGACCCTGTAACTCAGGACATAGGTGTACCCAGGGCCTACCAGGGGCTGAAGCATGTATTATGCCACCCCTGGCTGGCCATCTAAATCTGACACAACTGGCTGCACGACAGCTGGGGCAAGGTGGTGTAATCACCCTTTGCTTTAGATATAGTATATCTATATCTAACCCTAAAATGGACACACAGATTCCTATCAGTCACTCCTATGGCAGGCCTTCACAATCCTGAAGGCAGAGCGCTTGGAATCGTGTGAGATGGTGCTCTGGCATGAGCTGAGCCCGTTTGCAGCTTGCGGAACCAAGTCCTAATAGCTGTTCCATGATAACGCATACCATATACTCTTAAGTGCATTATAATCCTCGCGGTTAAATGCTATCTTTGGTATTGCTTTATCAAAACATGTCGAGTAAGGTGTCATACGAATTGGAATACTAACCCCTCACCAATTCTGGTGACGGGGTTAGCATTCCACCCTTCTAGAGGGACACGACATGTACGTAACGGTGAACCCCGGTTAAAGTTAACTGAAGCCTCAACTCCACAAAATGGATGCTGCCACCACAGATACGAGTCTGACCTCCTGCTGCTGGGAGTCCTTCCAGCGAGGAGAGCTTGGACAAAGGGTTTCCTGTCCGGGGCGGTGCTCGCACCATCCCAGACAGGGTTTTGTGTATCCTGGGTAGGCAGGGCTTTACAGGAAGGTGACTGCGGAGTGGAACCAGTTCCAGGGGCACACCAGCCCTGGCCTGGGGAAAGTCCGGCATGGGAGAGGGGTGTAACCACCCCCCTTCCTGGTCCCACCCCTAGGGCAGGACCTAGTCGCGTACCCACCCCTTTCTTTAGGATAAAGGCAGGAGCGGGGACCCTTCCAAATGAGATCATCTTTGAATCAAGAAACTACTTTCTACGAAAGGAACTCTCGACTCTTCTCAAGATTTCTCCCTTGTGGCTAAGGAGAAGTCACCCTGCATCCGCAGGCACCATCTAAGAACTCTGCGGTTTGCTGCACGTCCTTCCTCAGGAATCCGACTGCCCAGCTCGATGAGAACCGGCTTCCCTGGCACCTCTGACCTCTACCCACATCGTCAGCTCAGCTGAGATCCGTGGGTGCGACGAGACCTCGAGGGACCGGCCATCATCAGATCTGCACGACTTCTATCCAGCACGACCGCCGAGGGATCCTCTGGTGAGTGCTTTGGGGTCCGAGAAGCCCCGACCCTTAGCAGCTCCTGCACCGAAGTCCAGCCTCCCAGCATCTCCACGATCTGCGTGGGGCCCTTCTGCTTTTTGCTGCTCATCACGTTGTCTGGCTACTAGCCCGCTGGCTTGCGGCCTTCTCGACGACGCCCGACGACAAACAACGCTGCTGGTCTGGTTGCTCCAGACTGGCCTTTGCTCCTTCTGAAAGAGGAGCACCCCGGACCCTCCTGGTCCACTTCAGACGCCATTTTTTTGGTCCACCACGTGGCCCTGAATTTGCCAAGGCTTGTTGCCCCAAACCTGGGCCCAGCGACGCCGACAGCATCAACCATCGTGGGACAGCTTGCACCTCCATCCTGGTCGCCGACAACGCCTCCTGGTCCGTGAGACTGCAGAGCCTAGCGTCGCCCACTCACCTAGTCGAGGTGACGATCATCCGGTGCCCTCCTGGTACCCTCTGACTACTGGCTAGTAGTTACGAACTTGGTCCCCTCTGCTTTCAGGTGTCATCCATCTTCGATCCAGGCTTGGATCTCTTTGAACTTTCTTCACTGGTCGCCTGCCAGCAACTCCTTCCTTCAGGCCCCTGGTTCGTCAGCGAGGATTCCCGACGTCTGTAAAGACCTATGCAGCCGCAGCCCCTGGGCTAGGTAACTTTGGCATTTCGGTGCCCCAGCATAGCCTCATTATCTAAGGGTCCAGAGTCACTGTCGCTTCCGACTTACCTTATCGGGTTCGCCCGAGAACACTAAACTTTCCGTGCCCTCGGGCATTTGCGTAGATTGTGCACTTGAAGTATTTTCCTAAGAGTTTTGTTGTGTGCTTAGTACCCTGTCCTCATAAAGAGTACAGGGCTGTTGTGATTTAAATGAATACACTGTTTATTTTCATAACACTTGTGTGGTGTCCTTTCACTTGGTGTTCAAGGGGTATATGTGATGGTATAACAGCTGGCTTAACACGCCCTGTAGAGTTTAGCCTGAAGACTGCTCGTATCCACGCTACTAGGATAGCTGGTCTAAGGTTAACTTACAACCAATCACCATAAGGGTCGTTTGGACTGACGCATAATGATCACTAGAATAGTGAGCACTGCATATCAGGCCAACTTCTCACACTGACCACGTCAGGGACTGTATAAAGACTGAGGTGCAAAAGATGTTGGAATTGGGTTATTGAGCCTTCAGAGAGCCCCAGGGCTAGCCCAGTGGTTCTGGTCCCCAAACCTCACACCAAGGATGGAAAGAGAGAGATGAGGTTCTGTGTGGATTACAGAGGACTCAATGCTGTCACCAGGACAGATGCACACCCTATTCCAAGGGCAGATGAGCTCATAAACAAATTGGCTTCTGCCAAATATTTGAGTACATTTGATCTGACAGCTGGCTATTGGCAAATCAGGTTAGCTGAGGAATCCAAAGCCAAAACTGCTTTTTCTACCCCAGGAGGTCATTACCAGTTTGTGGTGATGCCCTTTGGTTTGCAAAATGCACCTGCCACCTTCCAAAAGCTGGTGAATCAAGTCCTCACTGGGTTGGATGACTTTTGTGCAGCTTATCTGGATGATATTGCTGTCTTCAGCTCCACCTGGGAGGATCACCTGGTCCACCTGAACGAAGTGCTAGAGGCTCTGCAGAAAGCAGGCCTCACTATTAAGGCCAGTAGGAAGGTTCTCCTTCTCTCTCTGAGGAGCCACATTCCCGTTGTGCCCAGTGAACCCCCCCTGTTGGCAATTCTGCATTGTACGTCGGCCCGATTGCAAGACGGCCAGTGCAGGGAGTGAGTGTCAGTGCAGGGAGTGTCAGTGCAGGGGGTGAGTGACACTGCAGGGAGTGAGTGTCAGTGTAATGTAAATGTAAATGTATGTAAAATGTAAATGTATAGGCATTTATATAGCGCACTACTTACCCGGAGGGTCCCAAGGCGCTTCGACCGCTGCGAAACCCTTCCTGGCTTCCCTGAGAGATGGCCCCTTAATGGGTATCTCCAGGGTGAGACCAGGCATCCCCGGCGGTCTGGTGGGGCTGTTAGTGAAGATGAGGCAAGCTTATGCCCAGAGTTGCCGAGTGTGAACGCTGATCAGAGTGGGCACCGAGGCGAGAGAATTATCAAGTCCGCTGACCCTGGTCCGGAAACCTGCCGCGCCGGGAATCGAACCCTGGTCCCGGGCCGTCCTCTGCTCTCGGGTCTGCCGCCTCTAACTAGTGAGCCACACAACTTCACTACCAAAGACATTATGCTTCTGAACTCAACGATCAGAAGCACCCAATCCTGGCTTGCCGATAATCACCTCAAACTCAATGCTCTGAAAACTGAGTTCCTTCAGATCTCACCTCCGGCGAAAATCTCTACCACTCAAACCTGGCTTAAGCACCTAACTGCACTCAATATCCAACCTACCATCGTGGATTCAGCAAAATCTTTAGGCATAACACTTGTCGCCAATCTCAACATGCAGCAGCATATCAGCAAGGGAACTAAGGGAGCGAACTTCCAAATCAATACCTTGAGGAAACTCAAACCCTTCCTCCCAGCCAAAGACATCCAAACTGCAGTACAAGCACTAGTCATCCCTCACATAGACTACGGCAGCATCGCCCTCTGCGGACTCCCCCTAATTACAACTGCACCCCTAAGAGCCTCTCTAAGAGCCTCTCTAAACGCGGCAGCAAGACTCATCACTGGATCTAAAAAACACTCACATATCTCCCCTGACTTTAAATCCCTGAACTGGCTGCCTTTTGAAGCCAGAATACATCTGAAAATTGCCTGCATGACACACAAGGCTGTACACCTGAAATCACCCGGCTACCTCACTCAGAAGCTGACAATTTCTGGCGGCTCTAGAACCACTAGAAGCACAAACAATCTTCTGCTGAAGCCTCGAAAATTCCGGAAGGAAAAAACTTACAAACGGTCCTTCTCAGGAATGGCACCCAGGATCTGGAACTCACTCCCCCCTGAAACCAGGCTCATCTCCTCCACTACACTTTTTAAGAAAGAAGTAAAAGCTATCCTCATGGCTAAACACACTTGAACTATTATTTTGGATTTTTTTACTACTTGTTTGATCTCTTTGCTTATTTGTATTACTTGTATTATCGTCTTACCTGATTGTCTATGCTTCCTCTTATTTGTACTATTTGTATTATTGAACTACCTGTTTGACTATGCTCCCTCGTGTCGTTACCCTACCACTCACTTATTACCTACAATTACGCTATGCCCAAATGCCTGTTTTTGCACTCTCCTGTTCTTACCCTTTGTCTCTGTAAAGCGCTCTGATATCTGCAAAATAAATAAATACTTCATCACCAGTAGAGTGTTCTCCACGGTGAACTTGGTATCGATGGTGATTTGGCTTGCCATATCGGAGCAGTAGGAGCAAAAATAGTATCCCTGCTGCGAGTCCCAGAATGAGAGGCAGTCCGTCAAACACAGAGTGCTCGAAGTTTGGAAATATGCCTAGGATTGCTTCAAAAGGTGCTAACAGTCCCGAAAAAACTGTCTTAAATACATGTACAATACCGCTCGTATCAGACATGTTTAAGATATGACTTAACATTTCTGAGAAATGTATAGGGCAATTTGTTGTTAAAAGGGCATGTATCTGCAGAAGTCCTTGCGACTTGTAGATCATACGTCTCTTTGACCAAGGTCAATGACACAGTTTTTTGCAAAAAAATGGCTTTCATTCTGCTTAAAGTATCAATTCGTATAGAAGAGATGTTCAGTGAAGCCAAAGTTGCCACTCCCGGTCTGTCTTGGTTTTTGGAAACAATACTTGCATAGAGCAAGTGACCCTGGCTGACACAGTTACGAGATAGGGTAAACCTGGCAACATGCCACAGCAGCTGTGATCATTCAACATGAGGTAACTTCCATTAGAAAGTTGTCCAAAAATTGGATCAATCACTGCAGCTGGTGAACCTTGCAGGTGGCAGGATAAGTTGTTAGAGGAACCATCGCAAGCCCCGTGTAAATTAATACCCTGGCAAAGGAGAGAACCGCTTAGTGCGTTTTCACAATTTTTACCACTAAAAAACACTTATTTCGCCCCACTCCAACATCTGTGTGTATATGGTAAGTCCCAGGATGACATGATGTATTTTTTACCCAACCTTTCATATGTGCCTGCTGGTATTTGTTTTAAGGAATACTGAAAATGGAAAGTTGTAACAGGCAGAGTGAGTGTTCCGTGTATTATCCATTCTGTGGCTAGTCTTTCAGCGACAGTTAATGGCAATCTTTTCAGTTTTTCAATGTGCAGCACCATATAGTCTGCTCCCCTCTGTGCCAGTTTGATCTATCAGTGAGATTAAATTCTGAAAACAGTGACGTGGTGTTGATTAGGCGCCAAGGCACATAGCCTGAACGTAGGTTTTGTAACGTCCAGCCTAATAGCATTATAGAATGTAGTTGCGACTGACCATGTTGCAATATGACCAAGTCCTGTTCTATTATGTCTATGGCAGAGGATACTATGCTGTCCAAAGAATATATCCTTAATGGCAGAGTCGTTAACCCATTGTCAACTACAGAGAGAGTTTTCTCTAAATTAATACTATCAATTTCTCATATTCGTTCTGCAGTTTCTACTTGTGTAATCTTCCATGCTTCATTATACAATGCATAGATACCGGCATATATAAAACGTTTATGACGCCGTTTAGAAGGTCCTTGTAAGGAGTCCCTCAGATCAGCACCATCTTTAAGTATAGAGAAGTGTTGTTTTACTTCCTTTAGTGTAGATCTGTGCAGCCACTCAAGGCACAGTTTCCCTACACTGTATGATGTTACTATTCCTGGATGCGGTCTCAGAACATATCTTGGATCTGGCCTAGTGAATGTGAACCCTTGTGTCTTTTTCAGGAATCTATCTTGACGGGTGCCAGATTAAACATTTTTTCCAATCACGATCTGTTCTGTTGTGAAGCAAAATAGTATGTACTAGTAGCCTCCCCACTGTAGTGTTGTTACTATCAGGTGTAGGTGTAGGTATGGACGGTTTGTTCAAGTTTTTTATTTTGGCTAACAAAAGACAAGACGTCTGTTGGACAGTGTCATTCAAAACATCATTTGCTCTGGGATGATGCAGGCTCTAAATAAGGCTTCCAATCCCTGCACTTGCCAGTCTTTTGTGCCCCAGACAGTTTTTGTCTCAATGTTGTCTTTCCAAAAGTCAAAACCTAGTGAAGACAGCTGAGCATAAAAAGCTGAAAAATAAATTTGCTTCATATTTTTCAACATACTTTTCATTCCTGTCTTTTTTTAACATTTTTAAAGTAAAATGATTCTGGATTTGAAACATTAAAACCTGAAAAGTATGTAAATTTGCCATAAAATGGTTTTGAGCTACCCTTTGGTGGCGTAGGACAATGTTCCTATTGGTTATAAGTTAATACATTTCTAGGATTTGCAGATTTATGCAAGAAATGATGACCATAGTGATTATAACAATACATTTGCTCATAATCCGATGAACCTTCTAAATATTCATGATTTGTGAAATTTGCAGACATTTCTACATCTGACATCATATTATTAACCGTCTCGAAGTCTCAATTATCAGAAAAGGTACCAGATGAAACAAAGTCACTGTGACGTGGGTACAGTGAGGGACTGGAGATGTTTTCTGGTTAAAGAGGGTTCTACTGGTCTTGACTGGAATGTTGTCCTTTTTCCGTCTGTTGGAGGGGCCTTAGTTGGTTGGTTCTCTCCCGTAGATTGTCAGGAAAAGGTACGGAAAACAAAAATAAAGGACCATTAAGGCTCAAGGTCTCTCTCAATACGCCCAGGGGAACCCGGTAAGTGAAGGGGCACCGCTGAGAAGGCTCGTGATTTACAATCCAGGTAGTGTAGAGGGTATGTGGTGGGGAAAGGGTGCAGGAAAAGGGGTGGTGGACAAGGAATGAGGGAATAGGAATATACACAGCTATATACAAGTGCAGTGGTAGCTCTCTGGTATTCTACGGAGGTCAAACACCCCGCTTCCCCACCCAGCACACAATCCGCTGCTGTACCTGTTGTAGCCACACTCCTCTCTCGGGAGTGTGGCACGGCGAACCGCAGGGTCATTGGCCTCCTGGCTCGTCTACTTCTTGTCTTCTGAGCTTCAGCACTCCGCTCTCTTCACCGTCTGTTCTCCTCGAAACTCCTTCTTCTCCCTCCTCAGTGTCGTCAAACGCCGTCCCATGTACTTCCTGGGTTTTCACCACTGCGGTGAATACAAGGTCATGCAGGGGCGTGGCTTCCTCCTCTGTATACGCCCAATTAAAGGTACCGCTCTCTGTATCCTCTGTTCCTGACAGTACTTTCCACGACTCACGATCATCCTGAAGGGAAGGAGTGGAGGGATCGGTGACCCACCACTTCGCATAGGGGTCGTGTTCTTCCACCCTGCGACCCTCCTTGTTACAGTCACTCAAGGAAATCTTGAACTGGTGTGGAATCTTCAACAGCTCCGATGGGCCATAAATGTCATAATCAGTTCTGTCCCAAGCTAGTAACTCCTGAAAGCCACCTAGATGATCCCGGTAAGGTGGGCCATGGAGACGGGGTAGCAAAATCTCAGATAAATACCGACTCTGATACCGACACAGGCAATCCGCTTTCCACTAAAAATTCATGTAGCCTAGTCCCTATCTCCGAAGACCTCGCACAGGGCCCTCACCACTTATAGAAGGAGGACCCATCTGTTGGAGCACCCTTAGCAGTATTATCAGTAGAAATCAAAAACAGCTTTGAAATATCAGAGTCGAATCAGTTGGAGATAAAGAAGGCATGTGCGGTAATGGAAAGAAAGATAGATGACCTCAGTAGCGGAACTGCAGCATTAAAGGAGGAGGTCATAGAGCTTAGGGAAACCGTACAGGCAAACTGCGCTGAAATAGACAAATAAAGGCTTGCAGAGAGATAGAATTTGGACAGGGTCGAAAGGTTGGAAAATTTCCAGAGACAAAATAATTTGAAAATCCTGAATGTATCTGAAGGCAGAGGGGGTGATGATATTAAATCATATGTAGTAAAACTGATTAATAAGCTTCAGATAGAGAAGTCAGAAGAGGACATAGCAAAAGACATAAAACAAGCCCACAGGGATTCTTTAAGACTTAATACAAACAGGTCTAAACCCAGGAAAATTCTAATTAATTTTCTAACGTATTTTCTGAAAGAGAAAATACTGTCAAAAGCCCTGGGGATGAAATCTATTGAGGAGGATGGTGCTAGATACGAGATTAGATCTGATGTTTCTGCTACCACCTCTAATAGGCAGTGGGACAAAGGATCGTTAGGCTAAAGATCTTAGGAGCCTCTGTACAGCTGAGATTTTCAGCTTTTTTAAAGGTTATGTTAAATAACAAGATGCACATCTTCCATTCTGTAGAAACATTGGAAGATTTTAATAAAAACTTACAACCAGGGGGCTAGACCTCTCTCCTGAATTGTATCACATTATTACTACACTTCTACATTATTACTACACTATTGTATCCTTTGATGTTATCCTAAGTTTATGAATTTTGCAAGCTTAATAAAAAGGTAATGGCAACATTCATTTAGATATAATTGTTTTATACCTTATATCTACTTTTAAATATCTCGTCCGCTCTGGGGGGATACCCATATGGCCCTGGTTCTTGAAGAAATAGGGGAGGGTTTCCGATGGGGAGTGGGGTATTGGGAGAGCACAGGATGGGGAGCAGTGGGGTACAAGACCAACAAAAATCCTCTATTGCCTCCATAAAGGTTTTAGTATTGATTAGGTGTTTGGAATTTTGGTGTTGGTTCTTTGATCCCCTAGAAAGATGGGTGAGAAGGGAGGGAAAACAATAACAATTAAAATACTGTCCTGGAATGTCAATGGTCTTAGAGTACAAGCGAGGCGGTATAAAATTCTACAGTACCAGAAGGATTGTTCAGCCCAGATCATCATTGTGCAGTAAACCCACCTATCAGAGGAGGAGGCCTTGGATCTTTTTAGGGCCCAAAACTGGATCTCTCAGGTAGCTTGCACATCCCATACGGCTGTAACAAAGGGGGTGGTTATTTTAGTAAAGAGAGGGGCACAGGTGGTTCTTGGGGCACAGATTTCTGACAAAGCTGGAAGGTGGCTAATCGTTAAAGCTAAGGGGCAGGCCTTTACTCTAGTGGGATATTATGGTCCAAACAAAGATGATGTCTCTCCTTTAGGAGATTTGCTAGCAGAATTAATAGAATCTCCGGATCCAATCATTATGGCAGAGGACTTTAATACTGTTTTAGATCATTCCCTAGATAGAACTTCACGCAGCAGCACATGCGTCAATCCAAAGATGTCCACATTCATCAAGGAAATTATGGCTCAGCTGGGGCTTTGTGACATCTGGAGACAGAAGGTAGGGAAAATAAAGGCTTTACCTTTTATAATAAAAAATATAGGCACCAGTCGAGGATTGACTACCTCCTTATCAACAGTAATCTGGTAGATTGGATCCAGAAGGTTGAGTATGTGGGAGTTCATCTGTCGGATCACTCAGCTGTGGTCCTACATTTGAAGTCACGGGAGAAAATCCCCCCCTCCAGATGGACTCTAGACTGCACAATTCTGCAAGAAGTAGTAGTTATGGCAGCACTATCTAGGGAGACGGAAGAGTTTTTCCATCTCAATCAGGGGTCAGCAGCACACAGAATAATTTGGGATGCTTATAAAGCCTTTCTGATGGGTAGATCAGGGACTTTGGCAGCTGAAAAAAGACGCAGTTACTACAAAGAGGTGTCAACAGTTGAGGTACAGGTTTTGGCCCTAGAGAAAGATCTGACTGATCCCATGATAGACGAAGAAGCCCGGGAAAGTCTGCTTCAAAAAGTGCAGGAAGCAAAAGGTAAAATGTAAATGTAAATGTAAAATGTGTGTGTACTTGTAAAGTGCACTGTGACTCCTGTCGGAGTATCCTGGCACTGAAGACCGCTGGGGAACCCGTCCTGGTTTTCCCTGTGAGATGGTCCCTTAATGGGTATCTCCAAGGTGAAACCAGGCATCCCCTGCATCTGTGGGGGGCCGTTGTAGAGATGAGGCAAGCTTAATGCCCAGAGTTGCCGAGTGTGATCCCTGGTTAGAGTAGTCACCGAGGCGAGAATTATCGAGTCCGTTGACCCTGGTCCACGACCCTGCCGCGTCGGGAATTGAACCCTGGTCCCGAGCCGTTCTTTGCTTCCGGGTCTGCCGCCTCTAACCAGTGAGCCACACCACTCCACTAAGGTAAGGTGGCAGTAATCCTACAAGAAAGGGTGAGGAAGAAATGGGAAGCCAGTAAATTGGCTCATTTCGAATCTAGTGAACGCTGCAGTAAGCTGCTGGCCTGGAAGGTCAAAAAGGAGCAGGTGAGAAGCAGTATGGACCAGGTTAAATGTGAACAAACTGGCGACCTTATTAGTGACAATAGGCAGATTGACCATGTTTTTCACAGCTATCACAGCAGGGTATACCAAGAAGATCTAAAACCCACCCAAGATGAGGTCGAAGCTTGGTTGGGGCAGGGCTCAAGTAGCACCCTCTCAGCAGAGAAGAGCAGGCAGTTGAATCGGGAGATTGGGGAAGGGGAAATAAGACAAGGTAAGAAAGGAAAAGCCCCTGGTCCCGATGGCATACCTCTTGAGGTATACAAAGTACTGGCCAGTGTACTAAAACCTATCTTTGTAGAATTCTTTAACGAGTTTTATTTGAAGGGGGCTAACATGCCAGCCTCATGGGATGAGGCTAACATCTCTCTAATCCTGAAGCCAGGCAAATGCCCAAATAATTGTGATTCGTATTGGCCAATATCTTTGCTGAACTGTGATTATAAGATCTTTGCAAAGATATTGGCTGACAGGTTAAATGGACAAAGTTGTCGTGTTTATGTGGTTGTCCGAAACGAATCCCTTCTTGTTCATTCGAGAAAGTTTCTAGTGACCTCTGAGTTAGCTAGCACACACAAGTAATTAAGTTTAATGTACTTAATAAAGACATACTGACCTCAGTCCTATGTCAAAACGATAGTGTATATTATTCCAATGCGCAGAGCCTATTAGGGTTATAGGAACTACACTACAAAGACTCCTGTGTGCAGACCCGATAGCTGGTAGCACCCTGGAGTATGTATGTATAAATCAGATTCTTTGGAAATAACCTGCAATACAGTGGCATGCAGCATCCTGCCAACCAGTAGGATTTCCCATAGTATTTTATTTCCTGGCACATTAATGGTGATAGTCTTTTAACTGGCAGAAGAACAACACTGACCATACATTTCCTGGCACCGTCTTTAAAATGACGTACACATTAGGAATGGCATTTCGTTCTGCTGGAATAATAACACAAGTTATCTTGCACTCTGCTATGATGTTACATAGCTTGTTGGCTGCAATGCATTCCATGTTTCATTCAAACATGCTTTCTACAGGGCACATAAATGATTTTCTGCTGAAGAGAAATAATGCTCCTGTTTACTGTGACAGACTTAGAAATATTGAAGAACTTCATGATTTCTCTTTCAGCATTTCATAGTAAAACCTTTCAATTTTTGACTCAATCATTTGGCAGGAACATAACTTAGTACTATTAAAATAGTTGTGATGGGGAACATTCATGTGGGGTTAGGACTGGCTCGACCAGAGTGCTTGCTGACTTGGAGGAGTATGGAGTTGACCACCTTGCCTGGTCCGGTGTGGAACCAAGCCAGCGATGCTTTGCTGCAGGCTCATTTGCCCTGATAGCTGGTCAACAGTTTGAGGAGGAGGAGTTGAAGAGCTGGCTAAGTGTGCCCTGAGGCTGGCATTTCAGTACATCCCTGAGAAGTGAGCTTTGAGTCATGTAGTGTTCCTCTTATACCATGTGCAATCCTATGTCAGGACCGAAAGCTTCAGATTATGCTTTTTTCCTTCTTCGCTGTTTTATTTACCCAACACACAGCAGCCAAAAAGCAATGACACAAGCCCTAAACCTCCAAACAAAGGTAAAAGGGCTAGAACATTAACAACATTTTTTTTATCAGAAACTACAAGTCCCATGACAGCAAGCCAGGCAGTCCACAGCTTAGTCCTTCTTCCATGTCCATACAGGTTAGAAAGGACGTCTTCTCTGTGACTACTTCCTCTTTCTTCGCTGCTTCGCAGCCAGTTAAGTGTTTCTCCTTATCTCCTCATTTGTGTGGAAGTGGGAGTTTGATGTATTGTTCTTTTGGGGTTTCATATGCGAATATATTTCGTTTGCCTGTCGCTCTGTTTCCTTTTCAGAGCCCTCGTTAGTCGCGGGAACATTCGCGGTCCCTTACGCGACTTCACCCAGTTCGCGGCCGCCTCCGGCCTCTAGAGGGCGCCGGAGCGTCTCGCTGGTCCCAGCACTGTCTTTCTCCTCAGGGGAACCGCGCTGGGGAGAGCGAGCCGCCGGAGCCTGTTACCGCCTCACCGCTACGCCCGGGTCCGCCTGGGTCTGTATTCTGCCCAGATTCCCCGCATTCAAGTGACGCCCCGCTGGGGTCTGTATAGCGGTTTTTACCGCGGTGCCGCCTACGGGCGTTTTTGCTTTCTGGGGACACAATTGAAATCCTGCTTCTCTACATTTATCACAAGCGCGCAGGGAGGTGGTTAGACCCGGTTCCTGCAAGGGTCGGTGCGCTTGGGGTCTGTGTCCCCCCCCCACCCCCCCCTCCGGTTACACCGGGGCCAAAAGCGGCAGATTCAGTCTGCACCACACTTTGCGCAGGTGCTGCCTGCTGTCCTGATTTTTGCCTCGCAGTTCCCCTGCTAGTTGGGCCATGGATCAGGAGGAATATTATGAGGAAGGGGAATCCCATCAATACTTAAATGATGAGGACTTCTACACTGCGGTTGACAGCTCTATTTACCGCTGTGTGCAGGAGATAGTGGGCCGTATGGAGGACCGTCTGCACGCATTTTTCAGGAGTGTGAAAGGGTCACTCAGGCCCATCTAGGGGTCGCGGACCCGTCAGTGGTCCCGGCTAGCAGTGTCCCGCCTGCCCCTAAGAAGTTGTGTAAGGACGGGGTTTCTGGGGCGGCGCAGGGTGTGGACCGGGACGCCTTTGAGCGCTTGTGTGACGCTTTTTTGGCCAAGGCGACCGCGTCTACCCCTGCGCCTTCACCAACCTCGGGCCCTTCGGGGTCTGTAGCCACGGCTCCCTCGTCCCCGGGTGGTTTGTCACCGGCGGACACAGATGATGAGGAGGACTCTGTGTGCTCTTGGCCCCAGGACAGCTCGGGCATGCTAGACCCGGATGAAATAATGCATCCGCGGTCGGCTGCCTGGACCCCGGGGGAGAAGGTGGCGAAGTTTGTCGCACGGCGCCTCCGCAAACCTTTAGCGAATGAGGCGAGGAGCTGCCTATGGGGAGAGTGTCCTAGGCCGACATTGGAGGGCAAGGTGGCCCTTACCCCAGAATTAGACCCAAAGATGGCCACCTTCCTTGCGAAATTTGTTAAAGATCCTCGCAAGGGCATTGATCGCTCCTGGCGTTCCTGCCAGGATAAACTTTTGGATGCCATAGGCCCGATCACAAAGATATTAGACATGGCTGAGGAGGCCAAAGTGTCAGGGACGGCCATCTCTCCAGACGTACTGTCTAATTGGGCTCAGAGAGTGGTAGTTTTCCTGGGCAATGCGAATTGCGCCTTCTCGACTGAACGTCGTAGGTCCCTCCTAATTAAGTTGGACCCGAAACTGGGTGACTTGGCCTCTTCTGAGGCGGGGGTGGTAGCCTAAGGGGGACTCTTTGGGGACCCTTTCATTAAAGAGTTGGGGAAATTCGTTTCCACCTTTACGTCCCTGGACAGGGCCCAGTCAAGCATTAAAAGAATTTTTCAACAGCGTTTCTCCCGGGGGGCTGGTCGAGGTGGGGGCTGCGCGACCGGCCGTGGCGGTCAGCAGCAGGCTGGCAACAGGAATCAAGGCTCCGGGCGAGGACAATTTAACGCCTCCTCCAACTTCAACACCTTCTACCCCACCAGAGGCCAGCGTTTCCGAGGCAGAGGTGGTTTCAAGAACTCCGCTGGGAACAGTTCAAACGGTGAGTGTCATCCCGGCGGCTCAGGTCCGCATTGGGGGGCGGTTGGCTTTGTTTCCGGAGGCCTGGGCCGCGATCACATCGGACTCATGGGTCTTGCAGACCGTCCGAGGTTTTCGCATAGAGTTTTACGATCGGCCCTATCAGCGAAGGCCTCCACATCCTATCGTTTTTTCTCACGCAGATGCGCAGTTGGTCGACAAAGAGGTCTCCAACGTACTGGACAAGGGAGCCATTTGTCTTTCGGCACGACACCCTGCCGGTTTTATGAGCAATCTGTTCCTTGTGGAAAAGACGGATGGGGGCAAACGCCCGGTAATCAACCTCAAAGAGTTCAATGGATGGTTGGTCTACCGGCATTTCAAGATGGAGGGTATCCATCTGTTGCGGGACGTGCTCCTTCCAGGCGATTGGATGGTCCGGCTGGACCTCAAGGACGCGTATCTGATGGTGCCCATCCACCCTCCGCACCGTCGTTTTCTTCAATTCCTGTGGAGAGAACGGGTTTTCGAGTTTACCGCCCTTCCATTCGGGCTTTCCTCTGCGCCTTGGTGCTTCACCAAGCTACTCCACCCGGTGGTGGAACACTTGCGGAGCCAAGGGGTGCGGATGATTGTCTATTTAGACGACATCCTGTTGATGGCGCAATGTCCCAAGAAGCTTTTGCTTCAACTTCAGCAAACAGTGTCCCTTCTCCAAGGGCTGGGGTTTGTCGTGAATGAGGAAAAGTCGATTCTCTCTCCTTCTCAGTCTGTGGTTTTTCTGGGTTTTATGGTGGACTCGGTACAATGCACCCTGAGTCTACCTCCCAGGAAGATAGGCAAGATCCGTCACATTTTGCGCCAGACGATCTCGAGGTCTCATACTTCCCTCCAGCAGATTGCCCGGGTGGTGGGGCTGCTTTCTTCATCCATCCAAGCAATCTTCCCGGGTCCCTTGCACTATCGGGCCCTTCAACGCCTCAAGGCTTACCACCTACGTCGGGGTTGTCCTACGATCAGGTGGTCCCTCTCTCCGCCGAAGTGAAGGAGGAGATGGCATGGTGGCTTGCTCACATGGAGGCCTGGAACGGTCGGGCGATTTTCGGCCCGGTTCCGGATTTAGTGATAGAGTCCGACGCCAGCAGAGCGGGTTGGGGCGCCCGTTGCGGAGAGTTCTCTACAGGCGTCGCCTGGTCGTCCGGGGAGCAGGAACTGCATATCAACTGCTTAGAGCTGTTGGCGGGGTCCTTCGCGGTGCGCTGTTGGACCAAAGAATCAGCTCGTTCCTGTGTCCTGCTTCGGATGGACAACTTATCTGCTGTCCGCTACGTCAACCATCTGGGTGGACCTCGCTCCAAAGCCCTCGCGGATCTAGCGAAGGATTTCTGGGATTATTGCCTGGCACACCACATCTCGGTGATGGTGGAATACTTGCCGGGCCGGGACAATCAAGTAGCAGATTGGCACTCCCGGCACTTGAAGGACTCCAGTCAGGGGAAGCTGGACCCACGGGTCTTCGGGTGGCTGGACAGTGTTTGGGGCCAGTTCTCGGTGGACCTCTTTGCATCCCGCCTGGACCACCAGTTGCCGCGGTTCTTCAGCTGGAGGCGGACCCTCTCGCGGAGGCCACGGATGCTTTTCTTCAGGACTGGGGTCAAGAGAGGTCGTACGCTTTCCCTCCATTTTCGATGATTCTGAGGGCGGCGGCCCAGCTTCGCCGCCAGCGAGCGGAGGTGATCATGGTGACCCCCTGGTGGAGTTCTCAAGTGTGGTTTCCAGTTCTTCTGGAACTTTCTTGGGATTCTCCAATCCTACTCCCCCGGTTTCCGCGTCTTCTTCTCAACGCGGACGGGGACCCCCATCCTCTGGTGATGCAGAGCTCTCTCCACCTCATGGCGTGGAGGCTTTCGGGCGACGCTGGTCGCTCCCAGGCCTTTCGAGAACGGCTGAGGCTTTCCTCTCCAAGGCCTGGGCCGGTAGCACGGCGAAGCGATACCGCTCGGCCTGGAATAAGTGGTCTCGTTGGTGTCTTCGACGGGGCCTGGATCCCATGGTCGCAGGCGTCGTGCCACTTCTAAATTATTTGGCAGACTCGGCTTCGGCCGGCCGGGCATATCGCACTATTAATGCAATGCGTTCGGCGATTTCAGCAGGCCACGGCCCAGTAGAAGGTGCACCGATTGGGGCACATCCTTTTGTCTGTCGACTTTTGAGGGGCATTCGCCTTGCCTTGCCCCCGGAACCGCGATATTCGGTTCTCTGGGACTTTAACCTTGTGTTGAATCTGTTTTTGTCTTGGCAGCAAAATAGGTATCTGTCCTTGAAAGAGCTCTCAGCTAAATTAGCGATGCTTTTGTGCCTGGTTTCATGCAGGCGAGTGTCGGACGTGCGAGCTCTGGACGTTTCCGCGAGGATTTTTTCCCCCGATGGGGTCGTCTTCACTTTGGGGCGCCGTACGAAATGTAGATCAAGGACGATTTCCTACCCGTATTTCGTTGACGTCCCCAAACTCTGTGTGGTGCAGTGCTTGAAGGCGTATGAGGAAGCGACCCTAGAACTTCGCCCTGCGGGCGAGCGACAGCTCCTGATTGCGTTGCGAAAACCACACAAGGCTGTCTCGTCACCCACCATTGCCAGATGGGTACGGTGGATAATGCAAGAAGCAGGTATTGATACGAAGCAGTTTGGTGCTCATTCGGCCAGAGGGGCCATGGCTTCACAAGCCTTTTCGTTGGGAGCCCGCTTGGAGGACCTCATGTGCGCTGCGGACTGGTCTTTGGATTCCACCTTTAAGAGGTTCTACTTTAAACCGGTGGTGGATATCGCAGAATTGGTGGTAAGTAAGCTTTGAACTAGCATAATCTGAAGCCTCCGGTCCTAACATAGAATCGAAATTTGCCTAGCATTGTAACGGTAAGTTTCAATTCTATTAAGGACACGGAGGCGAGGATTATCCCTCCCGGGCCTTCGGTGGCTGCAGTTCCCCCCCGTACTACAGTAAGTAGTCAGTTTTCCGCTACTGTACAGCTGTAATCTTCATGGTTCTAACAGTCATGATTTTTTCTTGATGGTGTTCATAGGGATTATTGTCCTTGCACCACTGACGCTTTATGTATTTTCTTGCCAGGCAATGATGGTGCGAAACAAGACCAGTGATACTATGGCGTGACTCGCGTGAAGAAAGAGGAAGTAGTCACAGAGAGGACGTCCTTTCTAACCTGTATGGACATGGAAGAAGGACTAAGGTGTGGACTGCCTGGCTTGCTGTCATGGGACTTGTAGTTTCTGATCAAAAAAAATGTGTTAATGTTCTAGCCCTTTTACCTTTGTTTGGAGGTTTAGGGCTTGTGTTATTGCTTTTTGGCTGCTGTGTGTTGGGTAAATAAAACAGCGAAGAAGGAAAAAAGCATAATCCTCGCCTCCGTGTCCTTAATAGAATTGAAACTTACCGTTACAATGCTAGGCAAATTTCGATTCACCCTCCAAAGACTGAATAAATCCTGGGTGTGAAGGGCGGCTGATTCTGATAGGGTGCTTGATAGTTTTCCAGTAACTCATGGTTCGAGGCATATGAGCTGCAGATAGTACACTGTGCATTAGATCGCCACCTGGTGTTGGGATCGGATGATTGCAGGTTGTTGTCTTCTTGGAAGATGTCTTTGTTAGTCCCGATTGGTGACTCCTCCCGTGGGCAATACTGCGCATGGGCATCGGCTCCATCCTCAGATTGTTTTTTTCCGCCACTGGGTTCGGATAAAGTTTCTCCGCTCCGGCTAGCAACAGTTTTTCTGCAACTTCGACATATACTACCTGCCTTCGACATCAACTGCGGCACCTTTCGACAATGAAGTTTCCATTCCGGTCATCCAAGTGGGCCCTTGGGCCTATCGACGCCGTGCGGCCTGCACCATATGGAAAGGACTCCATTCCGAAAATGCCCGAAATGTCAAGCAAAATTCCCACATAGCGACCACCACGAGGTTTGTAACCTCTGCCTGTCGCCGGACCACAACGAGTCGACCTGCACAGCCTGTGCTTCCTTCCGCTCGAAGAAAACCATCCGAGACCGGAGGGCCCGTCAACATGAGATGAGGAGAACAGCTCCCGCACCGGAAGACATCTTCGACGATGAGGTTCCACTCGTTCCCGAAGAAGACTCACCGGATCTCCTGATCGTCTCCGAGACAGATGACTCAGACAACTCCATTCCATCGGGTCAGCGCGTGTGTACTACTGCCCTAGCCACACATATGCCCAAACAGAAGGCAAAGGTCAGCACTCCGCCCGCTGGGCCCAGTCGAGACCAATCATCTACTACGAAAGTCCCGCCGTCAGGCTCAACACCGACCAAGAGTCTTCCTTTGGCTCCGAAAAAATGTCCTCTGCCTTCCGATGCCTCGTCACCGAGCAAGACTCCGTCGGCACCGAAGCCAAAACACCCTTCGACTCCGACACCGAAAGAAGTGCCGATACCGAAACCGAAACCTGTTTCGACCCCGAAACCAAAACCAAAAGACGCACCTGTTTCGAAGGCACACACGGTGGCGAAAGACACACAACCTGATTCTGAGGCCTCCAACCCCTCGAACATGCCTTCCAAGCCAAAAACGACGCCTTCGGCGCCGGAACCTAAGGCACAGGCCGCTTTAATACTTCCAAGGCTAAGAACTAGACAACCTATGCCGGCTCCGCAAAAATCAATGCCCAAGAAGGTTGTGCCTCAAGAGGACCTTTTTCCACCAGATCCTCAACAGAAAAAGATCTTAATCGACCCAAAACCGGTCATGTTGGTGCCACAAGCGCTTAAGAAGAGACCTGCAGCTACACCACCTACAACTGTAGTTCCGGCCAAAAAGGACTGTGCAACGTCTCCACTGCACTTTTCCTTTCCTGTCTCTCCTCCTTCTCCCGCTCCTCTCTATATTTCACCTCAAACCTCTCCTATACAGTCTCCATTGCCACCACATTCGCCACAGAATGATGATGAATATAATTTGGATGGAGGGGACGAGGAAGGAGACACTGCATACCCTGTAGGCGAGGGCACATGGAATTTTCCATACACCAAACCTGCGTCTGGGTGGGACTTTCCATACCCTGCAAATGAACCTGATGTCCCTGAGACACCCTCATACCCATCTAAACCTTCTCCTCCTGAGGATACTATTGGTTTTGGACAGCTGATAAACAGAGCTGCTACATACCATGGTGTCTCCATGCATTCCGAGGCCATTGAGGAAGATTTTCTCTTACAAACTTTTGAGCAGTCTCAGAGATCCGCTCAAATTCTTCCCATGATCAAAGGAGTGGTTAAACATGCTTCTGAGGTCTTTAAAGATCCTGTGCGTACCCGAATTTTGAACCCCAGGATTGAAAAGAAATATAGACCTGCACCCTCAGACAGAGTCTATATTAAAGGACACCTACCACTAGACTCCTTAGTCCAACGCACGTAAAAGGGCCAATTCTCAGACTTCTGGTGAAGCACCCCCACCTGACAAAGAATCCAAAATTATTGATGCGTCAGGCAAGAGAATAGCTACGCAGGCTTCCAATATATGCGCATAGCTAATACGCAAGCCCTCCTCTCTTGTTATGATCGGTGTCACTACGATCAATTGGAGAAATTGCTTGAGCACCTCCCAGATCAGTACAAAGATCAAGCTACTGACCTCATACAGAAAAGGCAAGTTAATATCTAACGCTTCCATCAAATGTGCACTAGATGCCGCAGACACAGCATCTATGGCTATTAATACCAGTGTCGTTATTAGGAGACATGCGTGACTACGCATCTCAGGTTTCAAACAAGAAGTACAAACCACCATTTTGAACCAGCCTTTTAATCAAAACCAAATATTCGGCCCAGAGGTAGACACTACCCTTGAAAAAATGAAAAAAGACACAGCCACTGCCAAGTCTATGGGGGCTTAACAGTCTACCCCAGCGCGAGGTTCCTTTCGTCGCTCCTTTTACAGAGGCGGCTCCAAACAAACTGGAACAGACACTAACACGTCTTTCAAGACACAAACCTCCTCCAACAAGAGTTACTATAGAGGAGAATACAGAGGCAATAATACCAAGGGCAGAGGTAGAGGTAATACCAACACTCGAGCCTTGTCCGCCTCTAAGCAAGGACTTCCCTGCGCTCCCCCCGCAGCATTCCACTCCTGTAGGGGGCAGACTAACACAGTTCCAGCCTGTCTGAACTCCATTACAACAGACAAATGGGTACGACAGATTATCCAACATGGCTACTGCCTAGAACTTACAGCAACCCCTCCACACATACCTCCCAGACAGCGTCCAATGTCTACCGATCATCTACCTCTGCTTCAGCAAGAGGTTCTGTCCCTTCTACAGAAGTGTGCGATTCAGTTAGTTTCTTTACAGGAACAAGGGATGGGGGTTTATGCGCTGTACTTTCTAATTCCCAAGAAAGACGGGACCATGAGACCGATTCTAGACCTCAGGCCCCTCAACCATTACATACAATCAGATCATTTTCATATGATCACTCTGCAACAACTGCTTCCACTGCTGAAACAGGGAGACTTCCTTGCTACACTAGATCTGAAAGACGCCTACTTCACATCCTTATACATCCTGCTCACAGGAAATATCTAAGGTTTGTACTGGAAGGACAACACTATCAGTTCACAGTCCTTCCATTTGGGGTGACGACGGCACCAAGAGTATTCAGGAAGTGCCTAGCAGTCGTAGCAGCACATCTGCGAAGACAACAGATCCATGTCTTCCCTTATCTAGACGATTGGCTCATAAAAGCCAAATCAGCCAGTCAGTGTGTTACACACACACATCAGACGATCCAAACTTTGCACAGCTTAGGGTTTACAATAAACAACACCAAGTCGCACCTAGAGCCTTCGCACGTACATCAGTATCTAGGGGCTACAATAGACAAGACTACAGCTTTAGCTTATCCCATTCCAGCCAGGATACAGAGCATTCAAAACTTAGTTGCTGTTTTTCAACACCAACAGTCTCTCCCAGCCAGAGTGTTCATGAAACGCATAGGCATGATGGCATCTTGCATCTTCATAGTTCCACACGCAAGATTGCAAATGGGTCCGTTACAAGAGTGTCTAGCATGACAGTGGAACCAAGCTCATGGTCAACTAACAGACCTGGTGTTGTTGGACAGCCGCACACATCGCGCTCTGCAGTGGTGGAACACCGAAAACCTGACAAAGGGGCGGCCGTTCCTAGAGCCAGTTCCACAAGTAGTGCCCACAACAGACGCATCCCTCACAGGATGGGGAACCCATCTCCTACATCATACCACTCAGGGTCAATGGACCGCTCAACAGCGGCTACTCCATATCAACCATCTCCAGCTGCTAGCAATATTCCTAGCACTCAAGTCCTTCCAACTTCACGTGCAAGGCAAGGTTGTCCTCATCCGGACGAACAATATGACAGCCATGTACTATATTCAAAAACAGGGGGGGACACACTCTCTGAAACTGTCCCAGCTTGCACAAGACATTTGGAGATGGGCCATTCCTCAAAACATACATCTGTTAGCGGAAAACCTTCCAGGAGTTCACAACCAGATAGCAGATCTGTTGAGTCGGCAGTCACAACAGATTCACGAATAGGAATTGCATCCACAAGTTCTTCAGCCATTCTTCCAAAAGTGAGGTCATCCACACATAGACCTGTTTGCCACCCACGAAAATGCAAAATGCCCAGTCTTCGCCGCCAGGTTTTCACACCCACTGTCCGAAGGCAATGCGATATGGATGAACTGGTCAGGCAGATTTGCGTACGCTTTTCCGCCTCTCCCACTAATTTCATGAGTGGTGCGCAAGCTCAAACAACAGTCTCTCAAACTAATCCTTGTAGCTCCCACGTGGGCACGACAACCATGGTTCACCATGCTGCTGGAACTCTCTCTAGTTCAACACCAAAAGTTGTGGCTCACTCCATCTCTGTCAACACAGAACCATGGCGAAATCAGGCACCCAGACCCGCACCAACTGAATCTAGCGATCTGGCTCCTGAAGTCTTAGAGTTTGGTTATTTAAACCTACCACCAAACTGTATGGACATTATTAAAGAAGCCAGGAAACCCACTACCAGAGCGTGTTACGCTGCTAAATGGAAAAGATTCGCAATTTATTGCACAAATAATCAAATTGACCCCCTGGATGCTTCCATCCAGAATATCATTTGTTACCTTCTACATCTACAAAGGTCTAATTTGGCATATTCTTCCATACATAAACAACACAGTGAGAAGGAGGGTCCGAGGGGATGTTTAACGACCTTGCACAGCTACAACCCCCAATTACAATACCTATAGCAAACACAAAATAGCTGTGGGTCAAACAAGTGCACTCTGTCAACTAAACATGCATCTGACTAAAGGAGAATAGTGACAATGGATCAGCTGAGTACTTTCCGTGTGGAAAAAATACCCATCAGTTAACGACCGGTACCGCCCTTGTCATCATCTGGGATCCTTCCCACCTGGAAGGGTAATAGCTCATACCCACTCAAATATTCATTTGTAAATATGGGTGGATCAGTGAATGTAAAATATTAATAAGGGCAAGTGGACGTAACTTTATGGCAGTGCGTGAAAAAATAGTGAGAGTGAGAAAATTAGTGAGAAAAGCTAAAATTGGAGAGAAAAGAGGAAAATATGTTTAATTAGTACCTCTCTGCTTCCAATGAATAAAATCAGTGCGATGGTTTAGTAGTTTCAACAAATATCTACTATATCAAATATGAGGTCAACATGTTTCTGCATTGGAATGGACCCAAGTTGGTGTCCGTTGCATTCTTCAGGACCAGATAGATCGCTACTGCTCAACGCTGTGAAAAAGAGGAAAATAAAAAGATGTCACCTGGGTATTTCCGATGTGTCCATTCTCCTTCCTAATTGGTAGGAGAGAACAACTCCACCTCACCTGGCTATGGCGCAGGTAAATGGAGCACCGCTCTGATCGTCGGTACTCCGGGCGTCCCACTGGGCCGTCTCGGGGAGGTCCGGAGTACCGACGGTCAGAGCGGTGCTCCATTTACCTGCACCATAGGAAGGAGAATGGACACATAGGAAATACCCAATTGACATATTTTTTTTTCATCTTTTCTCCCCAATTTTAGCTTTTCTCACTAATTTTCTCACTCTCACTATTTTTTCACGCACTGTCATAAAGTTACGTCCACTTGCCTTTATTAATATCTTACATTCAATGATCCATTGTCACTATTCTCCTTTAGTCAGATGCATGTTTAGTTGACAGAGTGCACTTGTTTGATCCACAGCTATTTTGCATATTCTGCCATACGCCTGCACCTTGCAACAATTGCAGCTTATTTACAGAACAGGCAACATCTGTCTCTCTTCAGAGTTCCCGCGATTAAAGCATTCATGAAAGGCTTAAAAAGGATAATCCCACCCAGGTTGCCTCCTTCTCCTGTGTGGAACCTAAATGTTGTCCTTAACAGACTTATGGGACCCCCTTTCGAGCCCCTAAATAGATGCGAGCTGCAATTCCTAACATGGAAAACTGCTTTCCTTGTTGCTATCACCTCTCCCAGAAGAGTAAGTGAAATACAAGCTTTCACTATACAAGAACCATTTTTTCAAATACATCCTAACAAAGTGGTTCTTAGGTCTAATCCAACATTTCTCCCAACATTTGTCACTTTTTTTCACCTCAATCAGTCTGTCAAGCTACCTGTGTTTTTCCAAAACCCAGACTCGGTAGCAGAAAGGGCTTTACACACCCTAGATGTTAAAAGAGCTCTACTCTACTATATCGACAGGACTCAATCATTTCGAAAAACGAAACAACTGTTGGTCGCTTTCTCTCCTCCGCACAAAGGCAACCCCATCTCTAAAGGCGGGATTGCACGGTGGATTGTAAAGTGTATACAAATATGCTATATAAAGGCTAAACGTACACTAACAGTTCCTCCTGGAGCGCACTCCACTCACAAAATAGGAGCCTCTATGGCTTTCTTAGGAAATATACCACTAGAGGACATATGCAAGGCAGCAACATGGTCTACACCAGTGGTTCCCAAACTTTTGACTCCTGAGGACCCCCACTGAATCACTACTGGAAGACGGGGACACCCAAACAATTTGTAGAATTAAAATTTCTTTTAAAAAAAGCCTTTTGCAGCAGAGAAAATGTCAAGAGGGAGACAGCCTGACTTGGGTTTATTGGCATGGACATGTATGCATACAGCAGTGTATTATTTAGTGGTACAAGTCTCCTGCTCTCAGCCATAGCAGCACCTCTACAGTCTCATTCCAGAGCCTTGGAGTGTTAACCCTTCCTTACAGCAAGAGGTTGAATGATTGTGAATTATTAGCATTTTTACCTATTCACAGTTTAAGAAGGTCTAAAATAGTATACAATTATCAAGCATTTTATAATAAAGACATGCCCCAAGGAGCAACGAATATTGTGAAAATTCTAACAAGATAGTGCACAAAGCGATAAGTCCAGTGCACAGAGCAAATTCAAGGTCTATATTAGGAGTTCATCGTGGAGGTGCAAGAGATGGCAGGAAGGTATCTGCACTGGAGGCTTATTGTTTCAGTGAGATCATGGAACAATGCTATGCCAATTACCATAAACCCCGTTAGACATAATCTTTAGTCACAGACAGCGGAACAACATTTTACCACCAAGGGATGAGCAGTGCCGTTAAGGCATATTTCAGAGAGGCCTCGCGTGGCACCTGACATGACCCTCTCCTGTTAGGATGCCCACTGCCCCGTCCCTTGCCAACAACAAACTGCAAAGGCTACACAGAATAAGAGCTTGATATGTCTGAATATGAAAGCTTGACAGCACACATAATTAACCCAAGAAGTGGAAAGTGAGCAATCAGACAGCAGCACGAAAATCCTACTGCTGATCCTGGCTGCATCTATTTTTACCTGCCTGCCAAGTAACGTTAACCTATACACATGCGCCTTTCAACGCTTTATTGCTTTTATTGTATTGCCTGTATTTTCATTGTTGTGTCTGTGACTGCTGTTGTCTGTCTTCCCCCGCTGCCTGAACGTGGTCCGTGCCCCTTTTTCTTCCCTCTGTTCCCCTCACTGTCCCCATGCTTTCTCTGCCCGATCTTTCCTTCTGTACCCCTCGCTGCCCCATGTCTCTGCCCGTTCTGCCTTCTGTTCTTAGCTGCCCCTGTATTTCTGTATTCTGCCTCTGTGCCACTCCTTTTTTGTGCCTGTCTGCCCTCTGTGCCACTCGTTTTTCCCTTGTTTTTTGTGCCTTTCTGCCCTGTTCCACTCGCTTTTCCCTCATTATTTGTGCCTTTCTGCCCTCTGTTCCACTCGTTTTTCCCTCGTTTTGTGCCCTTCCACCCTCTGTTCCACTCAGTTTTTTGTGCCCTTCTGTGCCACTCGTTTTTTCCTTGTTTTTGCGCCCCTTTTGCCTTCTGTTCCACTCGTTTCCCCAGCCGCTGTGTCCCCTGCGACCCCACGTCCCTGACTGCCCATTAACTGCCCCCGCCTCCTGATTGTATTGTTGTGGTCTTGCCGCCCCTGCGCCAACATTCACAGCTCTTGTGTGCTGTGAGGACAGGCACTCGAGTCCTGCGGACCCCCTGGGAATGTCTCACAGACCCCAGGGGGTCCGCGGACCACAGTTTGGAAAACGCTGGTCTACACCACACACCTTCACTAAACACTATTGTGTTGATGTGCAAGCCAAGCAGCAAGCTGCAGTAGGCCAAGCTGTCCTTAAAACTCTCTTTCAAACGACTGCAACGGATACAGGTGACCACCGCTAGAGGGGATACTGCTGCAAAATCGATGCACAGTGTAGTATCTGCAGCTCATATGCCTCGAACGGTATGCATCTGTTCTTGGCATGTAGAGCTGCAGAGTAGTACACGCCCTCCCGCCTCTCCGGGACTTGTATCCATTCCAGTTTTCATCTTACTTAGATGCACACGCATGGACATCTTTCTTTACTTCTACTGACTCCATCATTTCCCATCATGGCGAAAACAATCTGAGGATGGAGCCGATGCCCATGCGCAGTATTGTCCAAGGGAGGAGTCACCTATCGGGACTAACAAAGACTTCTTCCAAGAAGACAACAACCTGCAATCATCCAAGCCCAACAACAGGTGGCGATCTAATGCAGTATACTACTCTGCAGCTCTACATGGCAAGAACAGATGCATACTGGTAAGTAGCATTTTCCTTCTTGATTATTCATGTTTGTCTATTTTTTTTTCTCTACGATTTGACTTTTTCCAAAATTGAAAAACATTTTTGGACCACAAAGTAATCTGCTTAATGTAGAATTATTCTTAGAGAACAAGAATTCTTTGAATTGCTTCCAAGAGACAATATTTTAACTTGTCCTTAAACCGAAACAGTTTATATATTCTGCTATGAAATGGTCTCGACCCTTTCTTCTGTATTTAAGAGCCATTTTCATGAAATGTCATTCAGTGATTCATTCAGTAGCATTGCCAATGTCAAACTATATGCTTTGAATATAACCATTGCCTTTACAAATGCGTACAGTACAAATGCTCATTTTTCGTGTGCAACCATTTCAAGTACATTTTATGTATTTTTGGTGGGATTGTAAACACATGCCTTAGATATGTTTTAAATGCTTATAATTTAGTAATGTTGAACATATTAAAGTGGAGTGGTGTTGTATAGCATTTTAGGACCCTAGTGTAATTTTCCCGATTTATGCCCATATATAGCTATAAATCACCTTGTCCTTATATAGGCATAGAAATCATAACCATATTTAGACTTAGCCCATGCAGTCCAAATACGGCATGGCTACTTCCACTAGTTCCGAAAATCCACACTGATTTCTTGGAAAAACTCGCCTTCAGCAGTCAGGGACTTCCCCTTGCTTGAATATTGATTTGTCCAAGAACTCATGGAGTTTTCAAAGAACTGCGAGTATTTGATGACGGTATTATGTCCAACCTTACATCAAACTCGGCATCCTTCAAGGTGTAAATATGCCCACACTTGCCCTAGCAAACACACAGTGGTTGGAGCAGTTCGACTATCTACCTACCCGACACAGCTCGCCGCAGAAAGTGACGATGGAAGCCAACCCTCCAGCAGATGCACTGAGAGAGACGCTGTCTTTTTTCTTGCTGAGAAATCCAGCTCCAGTGTTTCCAAGCTCCCCTTGCGGGGTGTTGGGAAATTGAGTCCTGAAACCGAGAGATACCAGACCTCCTTCATTTTAAACCAAGGTACAGAGCTGATTAGACCCTAAGAGAAATCTTGGATAGATTCTTGACAAAGAATATTAAACCTATGCTACACCTCATTTACTTCTTCCCTTGTACTAGACCTAGGTTAAGTACATTGGGGTAGGCGTATTTTAGAAGCACCAGTTGAGTACTTTTTTTGTATTTATTATTTATGTATGTATTCTGTGGCTTAGAAACCATATCATGCTTTTACAGTATTATTTCATGATACTCTTCTTGCTGTACGCATTATACTTTACAGCCAGTATTACGATTGTAGCAGTTCATTTCTTCTGTATGAGAAAGAAGACTGTTCAATAAATACCTTTTATTGAAAACGCCAGTCTCTATTTCTCTGCACCTCTGGTGAAATGAAGCATGCATGATTGACTGAGTGAAATATCTATCTATTGTTTCACGACTCTAGAAATACGTTTATTTTGGGGAAACAAAGTTGTCATGTTTATGCGGTTGTCAGAAACGAATCCCTTCTTGTGAATTCGAGAACGTTTCTAGTGACCTCTGAGCCAGCTGGCTCTCACAATTAAGTCTAATATATTCGATAGAGACGTGGTCGACCTAAGTTCAACGTCAATTCTATAATATATATCATTCCAATGCGCAGAGCCTATTGGGAATATAGGAACTACACTACATTGCGCCCAACGTTTGGTAAGGTACTAATTTAACGTTAGATTCTAGAGTAACTCAGTCATGCTTTTCACAGAGACCCGTTTTTTCCCGTAAAATACTCCAATAGACGTCTGGAGTGGGTGAAAGGATAAAATATCCGCCATAACTGAGTAGGACGAAACATCCTAAGTATTAGTTTTGGTTTGTTCAATGTTGAAGGATACAGTGTTCCAAAAATACTGTGCACCTTATCTTTGTTTCCTTGAAACTTGCTTTGCAAACTTTCGGTCAACAAAATGAGTGACAACGAAAGGGCTAGAGCTGCAGTAAATGCAGGCCAACCGATTTTAGATACTACAGGCTTTACTGAAGCCGACCCGGATGCCATAATCATCCCGGTAAATGTAAAGAAAGCCATCACTATAAAGCTTATAACAAATGGTGTATCATCAAGAGGTAAGGTAATATTTGTTATAGAGGCACATGAATATCGGTAGACAGAGGTATTCTATTCATTGATTCTGTTTCCCACAGCAAATCCAGAAACACATGAGTTCCACTACTACAAAGTAGAGGAACCACCAGTGGAATACATTCCTTTCGAGGATATTGAAATTCCATTAACATACCAAGAGCATCAGCTCTGGTTTAAAGGCGCCCTACAACATCAAAATCACATTACCAGCCTGGAAGGGAGCGCGCCATGCCCGGTTTCAACTGGTCCATTTTTATATACTCCACAGGGCCTACCTAACCCCGGCGAAAATCCAGCAATACTTCGCCACGGACACAGCGGATTGCCCCAGATGCCGAGCGCCTGAGGCAGACCTCATTCACATTCTGTGGTCCTGCCCAGCGCTGTCCTCATACTGGCTTTTGATCGGGGACACTCTTAATTGGGTTACTGGGAGAACCTTGACGGTCGACGCAGCGGTGGCGATCCTACATTGGTTCCCGCATACCCCTAAAAATAAAATATCAAGCAAATTTATAGACTTAGGGCTCATTCTCACTAAAAGAGAGATAACCAGGAATTGGAAGGCAAGGACTGGTCCGACAGGAGCTAAATGACACAATGAACTGCTGAAGTGGGCGACGGGGGAGAGCACTCTGCGATACCAACTGGCGAGGCGGCAGCAAAATGAGAGGGCGCTAGAAACAGCGTTGGAATGGGAGACATTAGTGCAGGCCCTGAGAGATTACTGCGCTTCCAGCGATTCGGAGGGGGATGATGCAGCACAACTTGAGTCCCGTTAGACATCTACAACACTGATCTCTACCCAGTCACCTAGGGTTTCTTCCCACAAGCTCTTTCAACACGTACCACACACACTGATGGCGGGGTTGGGTGGGGGGAGGGAGCTGAACTGAGTGACTGTTGGGGAGGGTTTGTTCTGTTAGGTTGATTTAGAAAAGAAGACGAAGGCCGCTGGATTATCCGGATAAGCTTTGACTTTATACCAGATCCCCATCTGCGTTTTTGTAAGCAGACGCCGCCCGAACCTCGGGTTGTGGGCTGAATGGCTGTGTATTCACGATATTTCTTCACGGGGGATCGGATGTTTCTTTCTTATTTCCACTACAGATATGTTGCTGATCTAACATGTAACTTTGGCTACTTCCTGCAATAAAAATATATTTATAAAAAAAAAAAAAAATCAAAATCACATTACCAGGCTCGGTCCACTAGGTAGACCAGGAGCAACTTGTCCGGTACTAGCCAGCTATACACCACATCCTGACATTGAAGAAATGACAGGTCCAGAACTATTAGTTGAGCTAAAACAGTTAATCAAAATATATAGACAATTGGTTCAATATGTCATGCAGACTTTAACAGTCCAACCTGCTATAAGGATTCCACAGCACATCCCACACCAGGGGAACACAAACAAAATTACACCACAAACTATACAATCAGTCATTGGTAAAATACCCAAAAAAAGGGAACAAATTCCATTCTGGTTAGCTCAAAGAATTACTCAAATTGCGGCAGTATTTCCCGATAGTACACCTCATGAGAAACACAGGATTCTAACAATCTGTTTACCAATGGGGATCGCACCATACCTGGAGGACTGGGACACTTGGGTTACAGTCTTTGCTGCAATCTACGCAAAAACACATGGCGTTCCGTCTATGGCAGTGATACCAGACGTCCAGAAACAGATTCAAAATGAATACGGACCAGAACCTCCCTTAAATCTTGGTATGAAATTACTAAAATATTTCAAACAGGTCTCGGCTATATTATTAGCTTAAATTAAAGGTGAAGCAGCATCCGTGGCAATCTGCCAAAAACTAAAAGAACTTGATATTACTGAGCAACCATATGAACTTGTAAGAATCATTTAAAAAATCCTATGAAGAGTTAGGCAGAGACAGTTTGGGTGGTAAACCAGTAAAACCTGAACTGACTGAAAATCCTGAAAAAGTCTTTATTAAAAATAATCTCACTACTCCTAAAAAGAAGTGGGAAAACACTAAACAGACACTTCCTAAAGAGAAGCGTTCTCAGTCCATGGGTAGGTCTCCTCAAAAGGAGCCCTCTGAAAAGAGGTATAACCTCAGAAATAGGGATAATTTGAGAAAACCTGATAGATATCAAGATACTGATACACGTTCCTCTCGTACCTTTCAGACTTCCTCACAGAAATCGGAAAGAAAGAAGAGGACGGTCAGAACACAAGGAAGAACGCGTGAAGTCCAAATACGATCAACACGTTCAAAAAAATAAAACTCAATTCACCAAAAAGAAGGTAGCAGGTCTAAAAATCAGACATGCCGAGGATCTTGAGGACACAACTCAAGAACGGGGAGTGGGCTCAGACAATGCTAGACAGCGCACCAGAAGTCACCATAGCTCGCAAAATCCTGAAGGATCATCTGGAGACAGTGGACTTGACTGGATACATTCAAGTTGAAACTGCTGACACTAGGGTTAGTGTACCCCATAAGTTATATGAAATAACGCTCCGGATGGAGGGGGACATAACTAGGAAAATAAAAGCACTCTTTTGGGAGAAGCTATCTAAGGGTTATGACATTCTTCTAGCTGAAAAAGACTGGCCACCTGAATTTGTCAGGGAGTGCCCACATGGCGAAGAGATCATTATGCCAGCCTTCTCAAATCATGTTCTAATACATAAAAAATATCCATATGCCAGAAAATGGGCTGTTGCCCAGGCTCCAGCATTATATAACAATCATGTAAGGTGATTTTAACCCATTCCCTCTTCATGTCGGATAGTGATTGCAAATCTTCCGATTGGCTTCCAGTTGCGCCATCACTGTCGAGGCCCACTAATGCTTAGTCCTCACCATAACTCAAAACCTGGCCTTCCATTACCTGGTTGGGAGGGTCTAGTTTGGGTGAATAAAATACACCCTCATTTGGAGGGTGACCACTCAAATATAGTGGTGTGTAATCCAAATTTGAGGGGGACAGACCAAATCTTATCCACCGAAAATAAGTCCCGCGGGGTTTAGCCGTGCGAAGAACTGAATACAAAAAGGAGGGACTTTCGGGCTTTTTCCACTCACGAGGGAGTGGGAGGTCCA
The DNA here is from genome assembly GCF_964263255.1 of Lissotriton vulgaris. Taxonomy (NCBI): domain Eukaryota; kingdom Metazoa; phylum Chordata; class Amphibia; order Caudata; family Salamandridae; genus Lissotriton; species Lissotriton vulgaris. The sequence continues at coordinate 103,906 of NW_028254494.1, forward strand.
GCATAAACGGGGGCCCCGTCTCAGTATCCAAGAAGTAGAGTTATGCTGGTCCTCTAATTGCAAAATCACAGATGGGCTCCCTAAAAAGGGACACTTTACTGGTGATCTTTTATCCAAAAGCCACATGGTGAAGTGCAGGTGTGGGGCCAGAATTGTGTAGATGGACAGTGGTGAGTTAAAATAGGATTGGGAGTATCTAGCAAAAAATCAGTGTTTATTCCCTGTGTGTTAGCTTCTTTATTTGTCAGAATGCAGAGAACTGTTGTCTGAAGGACAGTATTAAGGGCTAAATAAAACAACTGGACCCTGCTGTAGCGCCTGGAAGCACCTAGATATGGGTGTGTAGGTGTGACAAGAATCACCTAACCCTCTGAAACTTTGTCTCTTTTAAATACCCAAGAAATGATTTGCATACATTCCTGTACCATGTAGAAGCGATACAAAGCTTGCCTTCGAGGGCCCCTTGGAATGACTGAAGGCTCGAGTGACATAAGTGTACATTGAATGTGTGAATGAGTGTGCCGTACGGCAGAAAAGAACCGACTATAGTATCAAGCCTCTTGGGAGGACTTTCGATTTGCTTTTATCACAGTTTATCCCTTAAGCTTTATCGCCTGCTTATGAGGGCGTTAACAAACAAGATTAACACCCTGCAAAGGATGTTAACTGCTGTTAAGTGAAAGAACCAAAGGCGAGGGAATGCAACGAGGGGACAGACAATTAACAACTGTTAATGCCAGACGGCTAGTTATAAACAAGTTTATATCCTTTCTCCCTCATCATACCACACCCAGATAGGCACACTCTTACTTTCCGGTCGATGTCCATGCTTCTCACTCTCACAGGGCCTATAATGCAGGCAAATGACAGTATTGGTGGCAGCATTCTAAGCATGCTGATTGGTTGAGCCGATCTCTTCACAGTGATGGCTGAAGAGCACGTGCTGATTGGTTGAGCCGATCTCTACCCAGTGATGGTGATGGCTGAAGAGTGCTTGCACTGTGATCATGCTTCTACGTGCAGGAGAATTGGGGATTAATTAATTAATTAATTAATTATGTGCTTATATAGCGCTGAAATCACTCCCGAAGGGGTACCTCCGCGCTTCGACCGCTGTGAAACCCTTCCTGGCTTCCCTGAGAGATGGTCCCTTAATGGGTATCTCCAGGGTGAGACCAGGCATCCCCGGCGGTCTGGTGGGGCCGTTAGTGAAGATGAGGCAAGCTAGTGCCCAGAGTTGCCGAGTGTGATCGCTGATCAGAGTGGGCACTGAGGCGAGAGAATTATCGAGTCCGCTGACCCTGGTCCAGAAACCTGCCGCGTCGGGAATCGAACCCTGGTCCCGGGCCGTCCTCTGCTCTCGGGTCTGCCGCCTCTAACCAGTGAGCCACACTACTTCACAAGTTATCAAGTGAAGTACAGGTGTTATTTCAGCTACGTTTTCATTATATAAAATGAAAATATAATTATGTCAAAAGAAGTATATTTGGCGTTTAAATATGGCAAGCCTGTCTCTGTATCGCCATGGGAAGGGAGGCCGAGACATGGGGGAGGGGAGACTTTACGACTTGCCCCAGTATTGGTAACTTTCATAGATTCCCATGCTTTGTATCATTCCCCGTCGTCGGAATGGGAGCCTCTGTAAATAAAAAAATATCATAACCATAGGTACAAAAGAGAAAATTCGGCCTAGGTCTCATCTCATTTTGTAGCATATCACCCTCTTTGTGTAAAAGAGCCCAAACTTTCTGCAACAACCGAATAGCCTCACCCCATAGAACCCTCCTGAGAGAGCCTCAGAGCCTCAGATTTTTCTACCGCACGTTGTGCTAGGGAGTCTCCACTGAGCTCTGCTCAGTTCTTTTCTCTTCAAATTGATTCTTCTACAATATACTTCAAAACTACAATGTCGGACAAGGAGAAGGAGAAGAAGGCTTTGTTCAGCGCCTGTGCTACTTGTGCTAAAAAGAGACTTTTTGTGGAGGACAAGCATGATGACTGTATCTTCTGCTTGTATCTGGACCACAAGGCCACAGATTGTAAGATCTGTAGGACTTTTTCTACAAAAATCTTGAGAGACAGGGAGCGCCGATTATTGACTTGGCTGCAGAAAATAAAGTCACGGAAGGAGGTACTGTCATCGGACGATGAGGATTCTTCATCTGCTACATCCTCCAGAAGATCCAGAAAGAGGGGTAGGTCACCTCCCTCTACTTCTACTGGGCCCCCTGTCAAAGCCCTACAAAAGATCTCTGATGGGTCTGAGAGGGCTAGTCCCATTAAATCTCCTCACCAAGGTGAAAAGGAGAGGCTGGGACAGGCTGCAGAGACGGACACAGCCAGGAAAGTGAAAAAGGATATTTCTGTTCCATCACAACCATCTCAAAAAGAGAAGGACAGCAAGAAACTGGCTGCTGACCCTCAGGAAGGAAAGGCTGACAAGAAGCAGTGTCCGTTGACGACGAAATCAGCAGGTACGTCGCTGACTACTTCTCAAAAAGGCCTGAATTCATGGGATACTGGCACGGGCTCCGACACGTTCAGAGCCCACAGTGATAATGTCACTGGACGCCAAAATGGCTTTCGACCTGGTGGAATGGCAGTACCTTTTTGCGGTCCTAAGCCATATGGGATTTGGCCCTAAATTCCGGGCCTATACGCTGAACCAGTGGCCCAGGTAACCGCCAACGGTCACATATCGCATACTATACAGCTTGCCAGAGGAACGCGCCAGGGCTGCCCACTGTCGCCGTTGTTGTTTGCATTGGCGCTGGAGCCATTGGCAACTTTAATTAGGGCGACCCCATTATTAAAAGGCATTAACTGGACGGCGGGATGGGAAGATCGTATCTCTCTCTACGCCGACGACATGCTGCTCTACCTGACGGATCCTGATCATAGTATATAGAAATACTTGAAATTTGTAATACACACGGGCGAACATCAGGATACACGATAAACTGGTCCAAATCTGTGCTATTCATCTTAAAAGGTCCGGATTCATTGCTCCCCGCCGACTGCCCGATCGTAATATCCAGCGACTCCTTTAAATACCTAGGCATACATGTCACTAGGGATGCCGCAGACTTTATCAGTAAAAATCTGACACCTCCTCTAGAGCGCCTATAGCGCAATGTCAAACACTGGGCGTCTCTGCCACTAACATTACTGGGTAGAGCAGCCTTATATAAAATGAAGGCTCTACCGAGGTTCCTCTACGCTCTCGATAACATACCATTCCCGATACCGCTACAATATTTTAAGCAAGCTGCGGCACAAGTCTCGGCCCTTTTGTGGGGCAACTTGCCGGCATGCATAGCCCAAATTAAACTAAATAGGAGCTGGTATGACGGCGGAATTGCACTACCGAACCTACAATTGTATTACTGGGCGGCACAACTTAAAACTATCAATCACTGGATTCATGCACCCCAAGACGATCCGGCATACCGAGCAGACAGAATACAACTAGGCACGAACAACATGCTGGCGGTACTATATAATAGAGGTCAGGCCGCGAGACTAATAGGACTCACGAAACAGACGGTTGCGTTATGGTATGCGGCGCAGGCGAAATTAGGGTGGAAATGAACCATCACCAAACTCACCCCAATTTGGGACATCAAGGCATTGGGACAACTAAGAAAAAGTAAAGGCTTCACACAATGGGATAATATTGGAATTTCCACGGTAGGGGGCATGTGGGATAAGAGGACGGTGGTTACTTTTGCACAACTTCAACAACAATATGATTTAGGACCGGCTGAAACGTATAGATATGTGCAAATTAGCCATGCTTTACTAACAGCGATCCCAATGGATACTGACGTCCCAGAGGCCTCGCCATTGGAGGACCGTTTGCTCACAGACACCATGCAGCAGCGTGCTACATCCCTCACTTATCGGAAACTCCTTAACAATATGCCCGACCCCACACTTAAACTCCGAGACCAATGGGTGGCAGTGGTGGGAGACATGGATGACGCGGAGTGGTTGGCAGCCCTGGCATCCCCTAGGGAGGTGGGCATTTCGGCCAAGTTCCGGCTTGTACAACTAAAAATAATGCATTGTGTGTACTACACCAGAACCACCGTACACAAGATACACTGCGCGACACACCCGTTCTGCCTCAGGGGGTGCGGGGAAGAAGGCACACTTTACCATACCCTGTGAAATTGTCCTGTTATAGTAGAGTACTGGCGTCAGGTCCTGCGCACCATTTCACAAACATTAGAAATTTCCCTTCTGCCCGAGCCACAAAAATGTCTCTTCAATGTCTGGGAACCCACTGACCTCACTCGCTACGGCCAAACCTGGGGTACCCTCGGTTGCATGGTAGCAAAGTGAGACATAGCACAGAGATGGGGCGCGGCAGATCCCCCCCCACATTAGCATTGTGGTGCAGGAATATGGACTTAATCATGGTAACCGAGCGCACAGTGTATGAAAACAGGGGAAGTCCGCATAAATGGAACAACATTTGGACACCGTGGAACACTTTCAGAGGGGACTTATGTGAACTGCTGCCAGAGGAGGATCTAGATAGCTCAGATGATGACGACGACGAGGTTTAGAGAAGTGATACACTTAGGATAATGACTAACTAGATGTGAATCAGGAGAGGTAACCGTTGTCTTGAACGTTAATGACTGCCTAATTCTTTCGTGTTCAACTGCACATGCTCTATAGCGAACTAATTGATGGCGCAAATCCTACTGTTCTAATGTAACGTGATTCTGTGCCTAATGTTATGATTGTAGATGTTGTATTCCGTAAACACTTTAATAAAAAAATGTAAAATACAAAAAAGACCTGAATACTCGTGTAGCTCCGTCGACGAGACCGTCGACAGTGGCTGCGTCGACGACAACACCATTGATGACTTCGTCGACGTTTAAAGTGCCTTCCTGCTCGTCGACGATGGTGGCTACATTCTCGACGTCTGCGATAATGACGACGAAGGTAGTGTCGACGGCTGCATCGATGACGAGAACTACGTCGACGACGGCTGCTGTAATGTTGATGACGATGAGTTTGTCGACGTCGACGATAAATCCACCGTCGACGATGAAAGCTCTGTCGACGAAAACCATTTCTCCGTTGACGGTTCCGTCGACGACGATTACACCGTCGTTTCCGTCGAGGACCACTCCGTCGACGAGGTCGTCGACCATTCAAAGGATCCAAATTTCCATGCGAAGGCAGCAAATAACACCTGAGATGACTTCTCCTAGGCGAGTAACACCTTTGCCTCCTACCATGCTGTTGCATGAGGAGTCTGATGACGAGGAGGATAATGTTCCAGGAAGAGGTGAGGCTCCGCGGCCAGGGCAACTGACGCTGGAATCTGGGGACCACGGTTCGATCCACGGCTCCGGCGGCAGGTTAGCCCAGCACCATGTGACTCTGGGCAATAGCTCGCCTAATCTTCCCGACGGCCCCCAGGGCCTAGAGACCCTTACGGGTGATTGTGCGCTTTACAAATGTGGACTTTACTTATGGGGATGCCTACAGCCCCTCGGACTTAAATGTGAAGTGTCAGAATACAGACACTGAGGAATATTACGATCAACAATATATCCTAAAAGACAGGCCTCCTCGAACCTTAGGACAGGACATGGTGGCAATGCCATCCTCTCTGATATCGGATTTGCAATTGATGTTGCAGGATTATAGGAATAGGTTTCCATATCAACCTATAATACAACAGGAGCGCCCTCCCTCCTGCTCCTGCAGTGACACCGGTGGTCTCACGGGTTGTGGAACCAGAACCCAGAGAGGATACCCAGGATGTGGTGACAGTTCAGGATGATGATGATGTCTCTTCAGATGACAATATTCAGGAAGATCCTCCTCAAGATCCAGATATGGATTATGATGATGGTGGCCTTCAAGTTCCAGATGGGACAGGGCAGGATACTTCTACCTCTCCTCCAGCTGACATTGGGGGTTTCCATAACCTCATGGAGAGGGCGTCTAAAAGATTTGGTCTGCCGATCACGGCTGTGCAGACAGACTGCTTGACTTTAAGGAACCATACAAAAGGTCAGTCCGATCTATACCTATAATAGAACATGTATGGTCAGAAGGGATTCAAGTTATACAAAATCCGGCGACAGTTCTTCCTGTTCTTCCCCGGCTGGAGAAGAAGTATAAGGCACCTGAGGGCAGTCCAGTGTGCCTACTTGGACAACCTAAACCGGATTCTGTCATTTCTCAAGCGGCGCAAAGCAAATCGAAAAATCCTTCAACGCCCCTTACAACACCGCCGGACAAGGAAGGGAGGCGCCTGGACAATGTAGGCAAAACATTCTCCACTATGGCCAGCCTCCTGGTTCGAGCTGCTAATGCTCTTGCCATCCTGGGCAGGTATGATCAACAAATGTGGTGCGATCTCTCCCTGTTTGTGGAGCAGCTTCCAGAATCAACAAGGGATGAGGCCAGAAAAGTTCTCATGGAAGGAGAGCGATCCTCGTCAGAGGTGATAGATTGTGCTATGGACATAGCGTCTACTGCTTTTCGTGCCCTAGCTGTATCAGCTGTGTTACGGCGTCAGGGCTGGTTGCGGGCAACCTAGTTACGCCAGGAGGTCCAGAACAAGATTTTGGACTTGCCATTCGATGGAGAAATGCTTTTCGGAAAGCATGTGGATGAAGCCCCTTCAAAGCATAAAAAAAAACACGGACACAGCGAAGTCTTTGGGGTCTTTGAACTACCGTAAGGTTCCATTCAGAGGTGCGAGAGGGAGAGGTTTCTCCTCTTACAGGGGTGGCAACCAATCCTCCCAATCGTACAAGCCTCAGTATTCCAATCAACGCCAGGGCCAGTCGGCGTCTTTCTCTCGTCAACCACAGAGAGGACATCAAGGTCGTCAAGGACGTGACAACTGCAAAAGGCAATAGAGGCCTCACAGCTCTTTCTACTGTTCCTACCCCTCTGATGACATCAGTGGGGGGCAGGATTTCTCATTGTCTAGACAGCTGGAGAATTATTACATCAGACCAGTGGGTCCTGAATATCGTTCAGAGTGGCCATACGTTGGAGTTTCAACATCTACCTCCAAACAGAGCTCCAGGCGCCAGTCAATTGAAACATCTGGGACCGGTACATCTCGCAGCCCACCAGCTTTTCATCAAGGGGGCAATAGAACCTGTACCTCTCTCGCAGAGAGGGAAAGGGTTTTATTCCAGGTTCTTCCTGGTTCGCAGGCGCCCAATATTAGATCTACGGGAGCTCAACACTTATCTCATCAAACTGTCCTTCAGGATGGTCACTCTCCGGGATATTCTTCGTCTGTTAAATCCAGGGGAGTACATGGCGACTCTGGATTTAGAAGATGCTTATTTCCATGTGCCGATCCACCCAGCTCACAGGCAATACTTGCGCTTCACAGTAGGCAAGAGCTATTTCCAATTCAAAGTACCTCCTTTTGGTCTCCGGTCTGCACCAAGGATATTTACAAAAGTGTTGGCCCCTGTGGCAGCTTTCCTCAGGAAACAATCTGTGGAAGCTTTTCCCTACCTGGACGACTGGCTAGTCAAGGCTCCATCTTTCCAGGGAACTTCCAAGGCCATTACGACCTGCATTCAATTGTTCAATCACCTGGGCCTTCAGCTCAACAAGGACAAATCAGTTCTTCAACCGTCCAGGTCGGCAAGGTTTCTAGGGGCCATTCTGGACACCAAGCACTGCAAGGTTTACACAACAGACGAACGTCAAAACAAATTGATGCTCTTGGCTCGCCAATTGCTAAAAAAGAAATCCCAGTCAGTACGGCTCTACAAGTCCCTGCTCGGATCGACCTCATCCTGCATATCATTAATTCCGCATTGCAGGATGCGACTGCGTCCGCTGCAATAGCAACTCGACAAACAATGGTACCAAGCAGAAGGCTCTTACGACGACAGGGTTACGGTGACACCAGAGATGAAAAAGGCATGCAAATGGTGGTTAGTGAGAGACAACATCGCAGAGGAATTGACTTTCACGCTTCCTCCGTCTCCCATGGTTCTCACCACGTACGCCTCATTAGAAGGCTGGGGAGCGGTGCTTCAGGAACTACAAGTCAGTGGACACTGGGATCCAGGTCAATGCAAGTGCCACATCAACCTGTTAGAGCTCAAAGCCATTCGATTCGCTTTACAGGCTTTTCTGCCACGGATTCGGAATCATTCAGTGCTGGTCCGGACGTACAACACAACTGCCATGCACAATATCAACAAGCAGGGTGAAATAAGATCTCAGACTCTAACCAAGGAAGCTCAGCTAATTTGGGATTGGGCGATTCTTCACAAAATTGCTCTGACAGCAGAACACCTTGCAGGTTTGCTCAATATAACAGCGGATGCACTAAGTCGTCAGAAATCGACCAATCACGAATGGGAGTTAGACCAAACCATTCTAGAGGAGGTGCTTTCGGTCTGGGGGACCCCGACCATAGACCTATTTGCGACTCCGGAGAACACCAAATACCGGTTCTATGCAAGCAGGGATCACCATCCGGGGTCCTTGGGGAACGCGCTTTCGATTGCCTGGTACGGTGCATTCTTTTACGCTTTTTCTTCGATACCCCTAATCCCAAGGTTAATCAGGAAAATCAAGGCGGAGCCGTGCAGAATGATCTTGATTGCACCGGCGTGGCCCCGACAGTTCTGGTACACAGAGCTCCTCTTGCTGTCTCAGGATCATCCAATTTGCCTGCAACTGGTTCCTTCCCTGTTGACGAGGTCTCCCGGTCAAGTGCTCCATCCGGATCCGAGCTCGCTTCACTTAACGGCGTGGCTCCTGAGTACAGGGAGTTCCGAGATCTGAACCTCCCCAAAGAGTGTAGGGACGTTTTGTCTCAGGCTCGAGCTCCAAGTACGAACAAAACTTATAAAGCAAAATGGAAGAGATTCTGCCTATGGTGTCAGAAACAACATCTCCACCCTTACACTTCCACAAGATCAGTGGCATCTTCGGTGGCTCTATTTTCTGGAGTCCCTATCAAAGAAATCTGCAGGGCAGCGACCTGGAGCAGTACGCATACCTTCACGAAGCACTACTGCCTAGATTCTACAATGAAGGATGACACAGCTGTTGGACAAGCAGTCCTCAGGAATCTTTTTCAATGAGAGGTGAGCTTTCCCTACAATCCCTCCTTCCTGTATTGCACATTTTGTATCAGTTATCGTGTTCCTTTCTATGGTAACATTTTATGATTTGTTTCCTATGAGGATAACTATGTTGTCATGTAATAGATTCATGTAACAAAATATGCTTTTATGGCTTACTGCTAGCTACTCTGATACAAAGCATGGGAATTTATGAAAGTTCCAATACTGGGGCAAGAAAACAAGTTACTTACCTGTAACTTTGGTTCCCCAGTATTGGTAACTTTCATGAATTACCATGCGCCCCCACTCCTCCCCTGGGAAAGCTCTGCCTTTTTTACTGAGATAGTGGCTGTTGCACAACGGCTACGAAAATCTGAGGCTCTGAGGCTCTCTCATGAGGGTTCTATGGGGTGAGGCTATTCTGATTGGTTGTTGCAGAAAGTTTGGGCTCTTTTACACAAAAAGGGTGATATGCTACAAAATGAGATGAGGCCTAGGCCGAATTTTCTGTTTTGTACCTATGGTTATGATATTTTTTTACTTACCGAGGCTCCCATTCCGACGACGGGGAATGATACAAAGCATGGGAATCTATGAAAGTTACCAATCCTGGGGAACCAAAGTTACAGGTAAGTAACTTGTTTTCTTATGTCTAACACAGCGCCTCATCGGAGCACTTGGCTCCTTGTAACGCGGCTCAGCTTCATGGGTAGAGGGGTGCATGCCTCGGTGTTAGTCAGGGTTTGGATAATTCTGTCCCCTACTCACTGCCTTCCAAAGGTGAGCCCTGCCACTGCCGGGGGTCTCTTGTGCCCAGGCGCTCTCAGTCCATTGAGTTATTTCAGTAGCCAGAGCATATTTCTACCACATGTAGCGTTCTGTGGTTTTTTCGGAGTCTAGGCGCCAGTCACGGTTCTGTATTTGCCTTTAACCAGAGTCATTGTGAGCTGTGGATAAAGCTAGAGTGATCCCTCGCTCCGGTGCCGAGGAGGGACATAGCCATCTCCAGAGCGCAGAAAAAGGATATTGAGGTGGGCAATCTTTGATTTTCTAAAATTATTTGTAGCCCATGTGAGCAAACTCCAGAATTATGCGATTTACTCTTGTCAGATGTTCCAAGAGGTCATCATCCGTCAGATATAAGTCATCGACACAGGACAATACCTGGTCATTGAAATCTTTTACTAGCTTTGTTACTCTGGCTGAAAACAGCCTGGGCTATTCTTATCAAAATCTAAATTGCGATCTTGGCGGTAGGGCTGAGGAAGAACACCCATTTCAGTAGGCCAGTTTTGGGGACCCCAAAGATCTTTATTCTTCCCCAGAATCAGGACCTTAGTTTTCTCTCCATTCAGTTTGAGAAAACTGGCCTGCATCCAGTATGCAATTTTACTCAACCCCATCTGGAGAGCAGATGTCTGACACCCTCTCCATAGAGAGAGAGAAGACTCTCTGGGTGTCGTCAGCATAGGAGAACAGGGACAGCCTGCCTCCTCTGCAATGTCAGACAGAGGTCTGACACTCACGTTAAATAACAAAGGGCTAAGAATGGAGCCATAGGGTTCCCCGTAGGGAGAGGAATGAGTAACAGAACTGGCCATTGGGGGGAGAAGACCTGGGACGTTCAGTCGGTGAGAAAAGAGATAAGCCAGTTGAGTGCCGGCCTGGTAACACCCAAAGATCGTAAGGCTTTCACTAACACAGTGTCAGACACCGGGTCGAAAGCTGCTCTCAAATCAAGTAATGTGAGGGCCATCGTGTCTCCAGAATCTAAATTGCGTTGCAGCCTTTCCGTAACTCCAAGAAGGGTAGTTTCAGTTGAAAAGCTAGCTCTAAAGCCCGACTGAGATGAGCGTAAAAAATGTTGTGACTCGACAAACTGAGATAGCTGTGAATTAATGTGTCTTTCTGGGATTTTCAAGAAGGCCAGGAGCAATGGAATAAAAAACAAAGACACACAATTGATGGACGGAATGCAGAACAAATCAAAACATCCATAGATCTGGGTTAAATCCATCATTCTTTTGCTCACCATGCCACCCCAGTTTAGACCTGGCCATATGCAAATCAGTCTTGACCCTGTGCCTCATGGGAACAGTCCAGTCTGAACTGCCAAGCCAGGTCCCCCCTCGACTGGAAACAAGCGTCCTAGAACCGGTTTCGGACTTTCAACCCCCATCAGCCAGGATAGCTTGATTCCAGTGGCACATTGAGCCTGGGACCCATGTCTAGGCATACTACCGGCGCACATAGGGCAAGAAAGCAAAAGACACGCAATTGATGGACGGAATGCAGAACAAATCAAAACATTCACCCCCAGTCAAGAGATCTGGGTTAAATCCATCATTCTTTTGCTAACCATGCCACCCTAGTTTAGACCTGGCCATATGCAAATCAGTCTTGACCCTGTGCCTCATGGGAACAGTCCAGTCTGAACTGCCAAGCCAGGTCCTCCCTGGACCAGAAACAAGCATCCTAGGACCGGTGTTGGGCTTTCAACCCCAATCAGCCAGGATAGCTTGATTCCAGTGGCACAGTGAGCCCGGGACCCGCTTCTGGGCATACCCGGCGCACTTAGGGAGAGAAAGCAAAAGACACACAATTGATGGACGGAATTCAGAACGGGACTGTTCCAATTGGGTGCAGGGTCAAGACTGATTTGCATATGGCTGGATCTAAACTGGAAAGGGATGGTGAGCAAAACGATGGATTTAGGCACAGATCGCTGTACTGGGGTGAATGTAAGGCATTGTTAGGCATTCTGTCCATCAATTGTTCTTTTTGCATTTGTCACCCCAAGTGGGGCGGGTATGCCCAAACATGGGTCCCTTGCTCTCCATGCCACTGGAGTCAAGCTATCCTGGCTGATGGATGCTTGTTTCCAGTACAGGGAGAACCGGCCTGGCAGTTCGGGCTGGACTGTTCCCATTGGTTGCAGGGTCAAGACGAATTTACATATGGCTGGGTCCAAACTGGAATGGCATGGTGAGCAAAAAAACAATGGATTTAGGCCCACATCGCTGTATTGGGGTGCATGTATGACATTGTTGTGCATCCTGTCCATAAATTGTTCTTTTTGCATTTGTCACCCCGAGTGTGACGGGTATACCGAGACGTGGGTCCAGTGCTCTCCATGCCACTGGAATCAAGCTATCCTGGCTGATGAGGGCTGAAAGCCCGACACCGGTCCTAGGATGCTTGTTTCCATTCCAGGGAGGACCTGGTCTGGCAGTTCGGGCTGGACTTTTCCCATTGGGTGCAGGGTCAAGACTGATTTGCATATTGCTGGATCCAAGCTGGAATGGCATGGTGAGCAAAAAAACTATGGCTTTAGGCCCAGATCGTTGTACTATCATAAATGTATGATATTGTTCTGCATTATGTCCATAAATTGTTGTTTTTCCATTTGTCACCCCGAGTGGGACAGGTATGCCCAGACGTGGGTCCCGTGCTCTCCATGCCACTGAAGTCAAGCTATCCTGCCTGATGAGGGTTGAAAGCCCGAAACCGGTCATAGGATGCTTGTTTCCAGTCCAGGGAGGACCTGACCTGGCAGTTCGGGCTAGACTGTCCCATTGGGTGCAGGGTCAAGACTGATTTCCATATGGCTGGGTCCAAACTGGAATGGGATAGTGAGGAAAAACGATGGATTTAGGCCCAGATCGCTATATTGGGGTGAATATATGACATTGTTCTGCATTCTGTCCATCCATTGTTCTTTTTGCAGGGAGCAATGAAAGAGGCCGGTAGTTAGCCTTCTTCAGAAGAGGAAGCACCATTGCGTGTTTCCACTCTGGGGGAACCATTGCCTCCTGTAAGGAGGCATTCAAGAGTTCCATGATTATTGTGAGTGAAAGCGACTCAAGCTGCTGGTGCACCGAGATCGGAAGAGGGTCACAGGGTGAGCCAGATTTAATACTGGCTATGAGTCGTATAAGGGAGTTCATATCGAATGGAGACCACATTTCCAGTTTATTCGTGGATTCAGCGATCCTGTTGTCTCTGTGAGAGATGGTTCTGGCTGCTTGAGGGGATGTAGGTGCTTGCTGATGGGGGGTACCTGGTTTTATGCCCTTCATTTCAGAGTATATTTTCTCCACTTTATGGAGGAAGAATTTCTCCACGTCTTCACATTGTAAACCATTCAGGGAAGGGGGGAGTAGATTGAGTTTCAGATCCAGAAAGTTCTTTGACCATTTTAAATAATGTCTTGGAACAATTCAGCGCACTAGAGATGGTCGAGGAGACATATTCAGCATGAGCTGACTTACAGAGAGTGTGGTATTCTCTTTTTTCCCTTTTATATGCAAGTTTGTTGTCAGGCGCATAGTTTCTCCTTCAGCGTCCTTCCAAAGCTTTGCATTTGGTTTTCTCTGTTTTTAAATTCTCAGTGAACCAAGGGGCAGGGGGCTGTGGTTGTTCACCTTCTTATTAGAGGGTGGAAGACAGGTATCAATGGCATGTAAAAGCCACTTTTGGACGACAACTGAAAGAGTGACAGACATTTGTTTTGTGATAGGAGCATTGGAAGCCAAAATCTTATTGAGAGCTTCAATGTCCAGTTTTCCCCAGTTCATAGTTGGTTTTCTGATGCTAGGTGCGGCTACAGGTGAGTTCACTGAGATCTCGAAACGCAAGCCGATCGCAAAGTGATCAGACCAACATAGGGGAAGAGCTGGTGGGCTTGAATGTTGGATAAACTGGGGAAAATAGGGTCCAGTAGGTGGCTGGCCACATGAATGGGACCGGAGTTGCAAAGTGCAATATTCAATGTTTCCAGATAAAAGTAGCGCTGTTAATACATGCAGAGTCATCCAAAAGTAAGTTAAGGTCGCCCAAGATGGAGAAGTTGGCGGCATTTACGAGAAAAGGTGTTATTAGGTCAGGAAAGGATGAAGCCCATGGACCGGAT